>NC_142930.1:120895982-120915982 GCF_046866305.1 Octopus bimaculoides | reverse complement strand
TTATTGACAGTATACGCAAAAACACGATCCTCAGTTAATGTTCCAGTGAGAGAATGTTTTATTTATTAAACAGCGATACTAAGCGTACTTAATGTATATTAATGAGTAAAAACATAAAAGTGATAGCGTGATGTAAGGCTAGCAATTTCAGTGTAAAAAAGAAAGAGAGATGGCGGAGTGAAATAGATTAATCGTTACGGCAAAGCAGAGAAGAAAAACGTTGAGATGAAAATATACGTATGCACTACATATGTATGCATATATACCCAAACACGAGCTCACAACACAGAGACGAATACACACACATACGTTTATGTCTGTGTGTTTCTGTAAACCTGGTCGTGGCTATGCTGTAGAAGTAGGGATTGAGGAAGATGTGATTAATGAAAGATTTATTCGAATGTTTTGTTCAACGTAGCCTCGAACGAGTGACAAAAGCAAGTACATACGCCACATTCACCACATTCACACACACGCAATTACGCACGCAGCCACACACACGCTAGCACACAAATGCGTCTTGGCTCTTAAGTTTCATCATAATGAACCAACACAGTCTGCTCTTAAAAACGTGGGTACCACACGGAAACATGTGTCGGTCATAATGAATGTTTGCTAAAAAAAACCTTAGTCAATCTTTCAAAGGTTTCGGTAGTTCTGCCGAAATTCATGCAGAATTAGATGAAGTTACATTGCTAGAGTTTGTCAGTTAGTTTCTCTTTACATTATCCTGTAATACAATGTTAGAAGATACGGTGTAATAATGGAATATAAGTAGATAATATGAATCTTACTGTCTACTGGCACATTTGGGGGGGGGGGCTATCAACGATCTTCAGTGCTCACGTAATTCAGTCGAACAGGATAATCACAGGACATACTGTCTGGAAACTTTCTGGTGAAATTCGTTACATATATATATATATATATATATATATATATATATATATATATATATATATATATATATATATATGTGTGTGTGTGTGTGTGTGTGTGTGTGTGTGTGTGTGTGTGTGTGTGTGTATGTGTACATGTATGTGTATATGCATACACGCGACACAAGTATACATACACTGAGTCCGATTGTTAATATGTTTATTCGGTTGATGCTATCTGCATTTACTTCAATTTCCGCGAAATGTTTTTATCTAACTGGTAGCCATATTAGTCTGTAATGAAAACACTTCTTAATCCAAGATGGTGTCGCCTGCTTTATTGTTTATCACCGATCACGCACGAAAGACGTAAGAAGAAGCAATTCAAACTTAAGAAAGAAAGGTTTTATTTGAGAGAAACAGTTATTGGTAGCGGATTTTAGTTTTACTGCAACTTTACGAAATTTTAGTTACATATTGTGTTAAGAATACTGCTCATAAGTTGGTGCAGATGATTGGACTTGAATGAGAATATAAATTAGCATTTTGTCTAAATTTCACTTTAATTTACTTGAAGCTGTTTCAATCTTCTGAATCATCTTTAGAATCAAACAGTTTCCTGACAGAAAATGTTCGAATGTTTGAAGTTTATATTTCTTTGAGTGAAGGAATTATGAAAAGTACTTTTTCTTTAATATAATGTAGGCAGCCAGGTGCAATTAGAAGCTTGATATTTTCAGCCCAAATCAGTATCTTCAATTCAGTTTTCGTGCCTATCCTCAACTATGATCATGAATTGTGGGTAATAGTCGAAAGAGTAAAATCGCAAATAAATGGAGATCCTCAGAAGAATCTCTGGAGTTACGTTAATTGACAGGGTGTGTAGTTCAGATATAAAGGAGTTCCTGCAGGTTGAGGAGCTTTCTCATTACTGGACCAGTACTAAGATATGTAATTAGAATGTTACAGGAAAGAATCGCAAGACGGATTCTTCAAGCCAAGCGGCAGGAGACCTAGGGGTAGACGAAGAAGGAGATGGTTGATAACATCCATAGTCTCAGTAGTTCCTATCGAAAACAGTCATCATTACACTATCCGATTTGGGAATCGAGCTGGAGAGAGTAATGATGTTTGCTTCTGATAAGACTCCATGGAAGAGGTGCCTGAAGACTCTACCCTCACAATCAACCCAGTAAGAGTGGAAGGAGAAGATAGATGACGGATGGGTGCATGGATAAAGATTTTAGTCTGATAATGCGGCTGTTGAAAGTATTTATCTTTGCAGAAAAAAAGTCATTTTATCGCATGGCGCCATTGTACTGTTTCAAGATGAGAAATATCACTTCCTTATTTCGCACAAACATCACGAAATATAAACAATGTATTCAGTCAACGCCAATTATAGTTTCATGGCTAACGTACCATTACAAGTTTCTTCAAAGCCCTATGAACATCGAATAGAAAATATCTTTTAAAACAAATAGTATATGCAACAAATTTTATATAATCTTTCCTTATCATTTTATTGCAGTTGTTTTGCAGATCATTCCCTCTTCATAGCTTACAACATGCTTAGCATCACAGCATCACAAGGACCAATAAACTGAAGGCCATAAGATTGCTTCAGAGTAGTTGTGGATAATGAGTGCGGTCTAAGCACAATCTGGGACTTGACCAATCCTGGATGTGTCACCTGGGTGAGGGTGCACGATGTTTAAAAACACGAAACACCTAATGACTCCAACAAAAATGTCTGGATGACGAATCCAGGTGCATCACAGGATGATGCATGGAGAAACTGAAACTAAATAATTAAGTAGGCTGTGTGCATCTGTCCCTAAATATTTTATCAGTGAACAATATAGACACCTTCAATACACACTTGCCTATTCTACAGCTACGGTGTATATTATTTCTTTAAATAAATATTTTCAATTTAATAGGCACTAGTGACGCTGCAATTACATTTAGGTTAGTACCTTTGTTTGGTTATAGTTTTGCTTGTTACAGATTTCTTATGTTATATATCCATGAAACTATATCTAACCTTGAATGGATTTTGTTCAAGTTTTGTGATCTCTTTGTGAAGCGAAGCGCGAACTGGTTAATTAAGAAAGGTTGCACCAATATAGGTGAACACGTCTAAACTATGAGTGGGGTGTAAACCAAATAATTTTTTCTAGTTTTATGCTTGTTATGCGGAGTGGTTTGGTGCATATCTTTCAGGCTTGCATTAAAACCTCTATTAAGTGGCTATTGAAGTGTAGGGAAGTTTTAATAAATTTCTCTCTCTTTGATGGTCGACCACATATAATTTCACAAATATTGCTTGCAATGTGATGTATGATCGGGTTTTCTGAAAATTAAAAAAAGGTTGTTGACATTGACTTCGAGGTTTCAGCCAACTAATCCACCGTCGGACTTAGGTGGCCGAAACTTCGAAGTCACTATTAATAACATTCCTGCTTAAGAAGAGTAAATCTAACTCTACAAAATCCGTAAGATTAATACAAAATTCCTTTTATTATACCTGAGAATAAAAACAAACATCAACATTATATATTTATGTGTGTATGCATATATCTCGAGACTGCTCCAATCTGGCCGGTCCCAAGAAAATAAGCTAAGAGCACTAGATTCTTTGGAAGAAAGCAAGCGAATTTATACGAAAACAAGGACGAAGAAAAGCACGGAAAAAAACGGAGAGATGGTACACTGTTATAAATGCAAACAACAGGACATTAACAACAGGTATCTTTCGACTAAGGAGGAATTAAATTAAGCTGGCGTGTGTGGAAGTGAAGTTTTACGGCAGGAACATAAGAGATGAAAATCATATATTCTTTTATTCTTTTATTTGTTTCAGTGATATGACTTCGGTCATGCTGGAGCACCGCCTTTAGTCGAGCAAATCGAGCCTCAGGACTTATTCGTTGTAAGCCTAGTACTTACTCTATCGGTCTCTTTGTTGCCGAACCACTAAGGTACGAGGACGTAAACACACCAGCATCGGTTGTTAAGCGATGTTGGGGGACAAACACATACAGACATATACATACATAATACATAATACATAATACATACATACGTATATATATATATATATATATATATATATATATATATATATATATATATATATATATATATACGACGGGCTTCTTTCAGTTTCCGCCTACCAAATCCACTCACAAGGCTTTCGTGGGCCCGAGGCTATAGTAGAAGACACTTGCCACGCAGTGGGACTAAATCCGGAATCATGTGGTTGGTGAGCAAGCTACTTACCACACAGCCACTCCTGCGCCTATTAATAGATATCATTCTTTAAAAAGAATATTATGGATAATAACTTCGAAGATTCAGCTAGTTAAATCATCGTCGAACTTTGGTGCATTTGATTTTAGCTTGGCTTTATATAGTCTCTGTTACGTTGAAATCTTCTAGGGTGAGATGAGTTCTGCTGAATAATAATTAGGTTGTAACATAAGTTGTGATGGCAATGTGTTATGGAGAAACTTTCGTTCAAATTTTTGATTAAATGTTTTAATTCATACATGTAAAATTTTGTAATCAGATATGTATATTTAGATGTGTCATCTTCAGGTCAAAGGCCTTCACAAAAGAATGTAGTAAGTTGTTATTCAGCAGATATGTCACTTGGCTTACTTGTTAGTTTTCTTTGGATAATAGTGAGATATTTGACCTTTTGTTTTGAGAATGTACTGGCTAAATCTCTGAGTTCACTCCAGTATTTAAACCTTTGTAATTAGGTGAGTTTACTATGAATGTCAGCCGCCAGGTAATAAGATCTTCAGGGTTCACAAAAGAATGTAAGTCGACGGTAAGCTTAGATTTGCTGGCAAACTGGTATTATTTAGGTTCTTTCGTCCGTTTATATTGTGAGTGTTGTTTATCACTTAAGCATGTCATAGTGTTATTTGCGTGGAAAATTAGTTTTTTTAATGTTCTAATACTCATAAGTGGATGCAGGTAGGTGTAAAATACTATTAGTCAACATGTTTGTCTCTGGGGAATCATTGTTCTGGAAACTATTTGGTTGCTATTTAGAAATTTTAAATTTCATGCTGAGGAAGGTAAAGTTTTTAGGCTAGTTTTTGTAAATATATCTATTTGGTTTCAAATTAAACTATTTTACAATATATAAGATTTATTAAAATGTGAAAAACCGGATGTGTGTTTTTGTGTGTGCGCATTTTTCAAAGATAACTTTATGGGAAATTTTGCTGAAAATTTGGGAGTTCTTCAATAATTTTTCCACGATTTGTTTTCTGTAGAGTTGTAATATCAGTTTTTATGAACATTATGCAGGTAGTGTATGGTGAACATGGAGATAGAAGAAGGAATGTGGTGAGGTATTTTCCTTCATAGCCGTTAGAAAAAAATATTGGTTTGAAATGTTTTAACTTTCCACTTTGAAGATTTTGTGATTTGATACAGCGACAAATTCCGAGATTTGGTTCAGAATATTTGGATCTGGAATGTAAAAATATGGTAGGATTTGTTAGTTCATTGTCAGTAGAGGTTGTTGTTCCTATTTTATGGTCGTGCATGTGACAATAGTTTCCAATTTATTGTAGATGGAGTACTTGGTTTAAATGTTCATATATATTTGGATAGTAAGGTATCATTTTTCCTGTTTGGGTTGCGAAAAATGTGTGAGTATGTGTGTGTTGGTTTGCTGAAAACCTCACACACGTACGTTATTAGGTGGCGTAATGTTCGTGGTTACGTTTGTTCTAACATCTAAATATATATATTTGATTACAAACTTCTACATGTGTGAATGAATTCTAAAAAAATATCACATCCCAATACTTACTAAAAAAATTCTCCGAAACACTTTACCATCGCAACTTACCATACAACATATTTATCATTCAACAAGGCTCAGCTTAAACTAGAAAATTTGAACTTCCCAGAGAATATAAAAAGACAAGAGCAACCTAATCAGCACCACCATCTGATGATGGATTAGCACTCAGAAACATCGAAATCACTATTAATATTATTCTTGTTAAAAGAATAATGAATTTGTACTCTACCAAGTGTATTGAGTAACTCTTCAATTTAATGTAACATTGTTTTAATATACCATAACAACAAACATCTATCTATCTATCTATCTATCTATCTATCTATCTATCTATCTATCTATCTATCTATATGTCTGTCTGTCTGTTATACATACATACATACATACATACATACATACATACATATATATATATATATATATATATATATATATATATATATATATATATATATATATGCACACAAACATACGTATATATTTATATATTTATTTATTTATTAAGGTCATGGGGATGAATAGAACACTGAATGAAGACTTTCATGTTTTATAACTGACGGAGATCGTAAATTTCCTCATCGACGGGGCACCGGTCCATCTTAGGGTTTAAGGCCAACAATTTTGTGGGAATGGTTCAAGTCTAAGGCACCAACCCTAGTACTTGACTGGTAGTTTATTTCGTCGACCCGAAGACATAAACGCAAGGTTACCGTGGGCGGGTTTTGAACTCAGAACATAAATAGCCAGCAGAATATCCTGCTTATCATATTGTCCGAGATACTAACATTTCTTCCGGATTGCCGACCTATCCGTATATGTATACACACACACACATACACACACACACACACACATATATATATATATACATATATATATATATTCATGTATGTATGTATGTATGTATGTATGTATGTATGTAGGGCGGGGGCTGTTACTAAATACCTGTTTTGTTGTCAAATTTTGTTAAATATTGCACACGATTGATAAGAATATTCAATGAAAATCTACTTTATTAAAGCCCAGTGTTTACTCTAACTATTTACTACTAGCACCTGCCGGTTACGTACGTACATACATACGTACGTATATATATAAATAAATAAATATATATATATATATATATATATATATATATACGTACATATATACATAAGTACATACATTTACATACATATATATATATATTTATATGTACACATATACACACACACACATATATATATATATATATATATATATATATATATATATATATATATATATATATATATATACGTACACATATATACATATATATACAAATATATACATCCATACATATGCATATACATAATATATATATATACGTATATATATACATACATACATATATATATATACATATATATATGTATATATAAATACTGTGAAATGTTGTGAAATATAACAACACGATAAAAAGTTAACCTTCTTTAGGTACAGGTCAAATGACAGCGATTAGATATATATATAAGTAAACAGTTTATTGCACTAAGAAGTCATGCACTATATAATTGACTGTACTGCTTATTTTATTTTCTTAAACCTAATTATCAAACATTGCAATTAAGAATACAATTAACAGTAGTTGTGGGAAAGCAGGATTTTGAAAAAAATTACGTGTAAAAAATTCTTTCGTCTTAGTGATAGCCCTATGTTTATTGTATACGATTACAATTTATATCTAATATATATTAACAAATAAAAAAAGCGGAGCGATATAATGTTCGTAATTATTTGCTTTAGTGCCCCTCTACAAAAAAGCAAAGCGAAAAACAGATCGTAATGAAATGAGCAGCGAAGCACCAAACTGTCGAAAGCTTAAAAAAATAAAAATTAGGATGTATGAACACTTATATATATATATATATAACTTAGATATGTTTCGACCAAAGATTGGTCCAGGCCATGTCTAACTTAATAGCACCACCTGATACAATTAGCTAAATTCTTTTTAAGTCACGTTCTGTGGTATCATGGTCCATTTGAGTAGGGAGTTCTTGTTGAGTTAGTTGCATCCAGGTATAGGTGGCATATCTGGTATTCCTTGAAGAAATTTGTCCAGATTCCCTTTAAAGGTGATGGGATCTTTCTCCTCTTTGATCTATTTCGGGACAATATTAAACAGAGCAAGGCTTGTTGAAGAAAAGATATTGTGTTGCAGTGTCTTTGTACGTTGTGATCCTGAATTGGGTAGGGGGCGTACAGTTCGTGGTCCTAGCCGTGGATGAAAATTAAAGCTAACGTTAAGGTCGTTTGAGCAATGCTGGTGGTATATTTTCCACATCGTGCAAATGATGTATCGATCACAGCGGCGCTGGAAAGAATAGAGTTTCAATGTTCTAAGGTCGTCGTAAAATTGTGATCAGTCATGTTCTTAATTCTTTTAGCGAATACCCTCTGGGGTGATTCAATTTTCGAGATGTTTTGTTTTATATGGGGAGATTACAGGGGGAAGCTGTATTCGAGATGTGGCCGTACGAAGGAGGGGAAAAGTGGAATAATGACACCTTATTCTCTGGAGCGAAAAGTTCTTTGGATCCAGGAGCTCATCATACTAGCTATACCAACCTTATTGTTGTTATGAGCACTACATCTGAGATTGTTATCAACAATTGCTCCTAGGTCTCTGATATTATTAGATGCCGTGAATGGTTCCCCTAAAGGAAGAGACATGGTTGTTTTAGCATAGTCTTTCTTCCAAAATGCATCAGCTCAAATTTTCCCTCGTTTAGTTGCATTTTGTTTTTGTCTGCTCTTTGACTCACAGCATGTCATCAGCGAATATTTTCATTTTGCTGTGTTTTATGACGATGCAAAGGTCGTTGATATAGACTATAAAGAGAGGCGGGCCCAAGACAGTCCCTTGAGGGACACAACTGATGACTTTTCCTGGGATTGAGTGGATTCCACCGATCACAACATGTTCTCCAGGAAATACTCAATCCAATGTAGTAGTTTTCCACGTTTTCCAACATTTGACAATTTTGACAGAATAATATTGTGGTCAACTCTGTCGAACGCTTTACTTAAGTCAAAATAACACTCACACACATACATACATACATACATACATACATACATACATACATACATACATACATATATATACATATATATGTATATATATATATATATATATATATATATATATATATATATATATATATATATATATATATATATATATATATATATATATATATATACACATACATGCATACATATATGTATATATACTAGAGTAAGCACATAAAAGCGAAACAAGGTGGAAACAAATAGTACTCGAATACCAGAAGTAGAGTAATATGCTTATTAACAAGCAGCAAAAATATCACAAAAGGTGTTACTCAGAATTTCACCTTCCCGCTCGTCGGACATGTCATAGTAACGAATCTAAAGCACGCGGAGTGAAACCCGTAGGCAGAGATTGACCCTGAACACTGTTGAATATGTGCAGTAAATGTTAACGTTCTAGCTCACTTCTGTTGTTTACAGGTGTGCTTGAAATGAAAGTGTGTAGCGTGTGGTCGTCTACTACACTTATCATTCTCTGAGCGTCTTATTTATAAATCGATTGTGATACGTCCACATATTTGTTTTTCTTTTCCTTTCCTTTTCCTCTGTGTTTGAATTGGCTATATGTATGTATGTATGTTTGTATGTATGTATGTATGTATGTGTATATGTATATATATATATATATATATATATGTGTGTGTGAGTGTGTGTGTGTGTGTGTGTATGTGTGTGTGTGTGTGTGAGTATGTATATGTATATATATGTGTGTGTGTATGTATAAACAATTGCAGTGAGGTAGACACATGATTCCTTTTCAGAAACACACTATTTTGACATCATATCATAAATAATAAATGTTTACGTGAAGTTAAGAATCTTTGTCTGATTCTAAATGGCTGATCTGGCTTTTACGCTGCAGTCGTTTTACGTTCAACACACGAACTCAGGTGCAAACACTTGGTGACAAGTACACTTGCATCAATACACACACATACACACACGCACTCCTAGACATACACATATATACATAAATTTATATATACCTATGTCAATCAATCAATCTATCTATCTATCTATCTATCTATCTATCTATCTATCTATCTATCTATCTATCTATCTATATCTAAACTTATATATGTTACCCTATATATATATATATATATATATATGTATATATATATATATATATATATATATATATAAACACATATATATAGGTATTTATGCATATATATGTGTGTGTGTGTGTGTGTGTGCGTATATGTATGTATACATGTATATATATATATATATATATATATATATATATATATATATATATATATATATATATATACATATGTAAATATATATACACACACACACATGTATATATATGCATATATATATGAATTGACAAGATAAGTGAACTGAGAAAATAGATGTTTATTCTATTAGTTAACAGCTGTTTCTTCTCAATCTGTGGCAGTTACATAAGCAACGTTACGTCATCAGTCACACAAATCGTGCTTTAACATAACGAATGTACTACACTTCTAAGGCGGCGAGCTGGCAGAAATGTTAGCACGCCGGGCGAAATGCTTCGCTGTATTTCGTCTGTCTTTACGTTATGAGTTCAAATTCCGCCGAGGTAGATTCTGACTTTCATCCTTTCGGGTTCGAGAAATTAAGTACCAGTTACGCACTTTGGTCGATCTAATCGACCACCCCTTCCCCAAACTTTCGGACTTTGTGCTTAGAGTAGAAAATATACTACACTTCTGATTATATATATTCGTATATATATTAATTTATATATGCATGACGGTTGAGATAGCGTATCAGTGTAGACAAAATAAAGTTAACTCAACTGGTACTTATTTTATCAACCCCAAATAGGGTAAAAACAACTGCCGCCGAAATCGCCAATGCTCTACATCATTTTGGGGATCGATAAAAAAAGTACTATTCAGATACTACTGTCGATTTTATCGACTAACCCCATTTTAATTCAAAGTACTGACCTTGGGCTAAACTTTGAATTAAGAAATTGGCGAGTTGCGAAAATAATTAGCACGTCGGACAAAAATGCTTAGCGACATTTGGTCCGTCGTTACGCTTTGATTTCAAATGCTACCAAAGTCGAGTTCCACTTTTATCTTTTGGTGGTTGATGAAATAAGTACCAGTCGATTGCTGGGGTCGATGTAATCGACTAGTCCTTCCCCCAAAATATCAGGCCTTTTGCATATAGTAGAAAACAGTATTATTATTAGTTAGATCCGCCGAGGTCAACTTTGCCTTTCATTCTTTCGGGGTCGGTAAATTACGTACCAGTTACGCACTGGGGTCGATGTAATCGACTAGTCCCCTCCTCAAAAATTTCAGGCCTATAGTAGAAAGAATTATTACTATTATTATTATTATTATTATTATTATTATTATTATTATTATTATTATTATTATTATTATTATTATTCTTAAGGCAGCGAGCTGAGAGAACTGACTTATGCCCTCTCCCAAAATGCTGACCTTGTTGCAAAATTTGAAAC
This sequence comes from Octopus bimaculoides, assembly GCF_046866305.1. NCBI lineage: Eukaryota > Metazoa > Mollusca > Cephalopoda > Octopoda > Octopodidae > Octopus > Octopus bimaculoides. The sequence continues at coordinate 120,904,698 of NC_142930.1, read as the reverse complement.
CATTATTATTATCATTATTATTATTATTATTATTATTATTATTATTATTATTATTATTATTATTATTATAAAATATTAATAAAATATAAGCGAAAAATAAGTTTCATCACTTTCTTTTGAGTAACGCATGCAAGTCACAACAGTAATTTTATTTCAGCCTCGGCAAGGGGCACAAATGTGTGTTGTAGATAAATTTATTATCTATTTTTTATCGAGAGTATGACTCAGATTCGATACCTGGTGTAGCCTATTTAGCTGACACCGTTTAGTAAATGTCCTTGGATATATGGAATCAAAGCTACAATTTTCCTTCGTCATTAACAATCAAAACCAACCCAACAACCCTCTCATCAAAAGATAGAAAAAAGAAAAAAAAAAAACACGCACAAAAATTACCAGAACATAAAACACATCAAAACAAAATGAATATAAAGGTTAAAATCTTGGGATTCTTGCCTATGTATGAACCTATTATTTTCTCCTTATGGTATGCTGACAACTTGCCAAAACTTGTGTTTGTCATTTAGAAATTAGATACTGATAAAGCGACAAAGTAACAACATCTTGAGATATATTTAAGGTTGACACAATGCCTACAGCAATGTTGATGGTAGCAATGACGATAGTGTAATATTTATTACTTTATCCTAACGACAATAACATAGTAACATTTGAGGTGTAGATTAACCGACTATGTGCTTTGCGATAGTTGACGAGTTCATATCAATTTGTAAAAACAAATTACTTGCGGCCATAGCTCTCATTAGTTATTTTTGATCGGAACACTCTTAGCAGTGAATACCTGTGAACATACGAAAATACGAACATACAATTATGTATATGTATCGGATTGTATGTACGGATGTGTGCTCATGTGTATGTATGTATGTATATGATTACATACACACACACAGATGTATGTATATATATATATATATATATATATATATATATATATATATATATATATATATATATATATATATATATATGTTTATGGCTACGTGTGTTTCTTATGAATAAACATTGGATACAAATGTGTATATTCTTATATAATATACAATACATTCATATATACATATGTGATATATGTATATATCAGCGTGAATGTGTGTGCGTGTGGTCGTGTGTGTGCACAAGTGCGTGTGTGTGCGCGAGTGCGTATGTGTGTGTGCGTGGTAGTGTGTGTGTATATGTGTGTTTGTGCGTATGTGTTCGCAATTCTGTTTTGTATTGTTTTTATTTTATTTTGTAATCTGTATTTTGTGCTCTATGCAAATATAGGTCTCAAGTATAACTGTGTTTAGTTTATTCACCTCACTACCTGTGTCTCTCTTCCTCTCCCTCTCTCTCTCTCTCTCTCTCTCTCTCTCTCTCTCTCTCTCTATATATATATATATATATATATATATATATATATATATATACACACACACACACACACACACACACACACGTACACACACACACACACACACACACACACACACACACATATATATATACAGGGTGTCCACAAGTTCTGGGTACATGAAGTAAATAAAATCATAACATAGACAATTGAATATAAGAAATAATAATTTCTTAAAGTATGTGTTAATCCCCATGTACCCACACTTTGTGGACACCCTGTAGATATATATACACACATACACACAGACACACACACACACACACACACACACACACACACACACACACACACACACATATATATATATATATATATATATATATATATATATATATATATATATATATATACATACATGCATACATACATATGTGTGTGTACATATATATATATATATATATATATATATACTGCATATAACAGTGTAATACACAGACATGTTTATGTGACAGTTTCATTAGGAATAAATAAGATGGAGTGGAATATGTGGATTGCGATGATCAATATCGGGATATAGAAACGGGATGGTATATCGGAATGTCGCTGGTTCGTATTTTGTCTACACAAATGATTTCTTCTCTTGGCTAAATTGGTTAGGTGCGTGCTATGGACTCTGTTAAGCTAACCTGCCTTAAATACACTGCATTAAGTGGAAGTTATTACATTCTTAGATCATCACAATTTGAAGGGTGTAGTAATACAAGTGTGGCTGCGGTAAATATACAAAGGAAAAACAAACTTGCCCACCTGCTTCAATTAGTTCCAATCAGTAACAGTAAATCGAAGCATCAATATTAAGATCTGATTTCAAATTCATCGTGTAGCTTTATTTTGGAGCAATGAGTCTTTTTATACCCAAGACATATCAATGTTATAATGAATGAGAACGAAAGACTTGAGCCTAGTTAAATGTGTTACAGCATTTAGTATCATCTCCTCACGACCTTCTATCTATTCAGAAACAACTTGGAATGTCAAACACATGAATCAGCAAATGAGTTTTTGTTTTGCGAACCTGCAGGTTTTTACGCAATCTCTCAAAGTGCTGGAAATGTTGTTGTTTGCACTTACGACATCGAGGGTTCCAGTTGATCCGATCAACGGAACAGCCTGCTCGTGCAATTAACGTGCAAGTGGCTGAGCACTCCACAGACACGTGTACCCTTAACGTAGTTCTCGGGGATATTCAGCGTGACACAGTGTGACAAGGCTGACCCTTTGAATTACAGGCACAACAGAAACAGGAAGTAAGAGTGAGAGAAAGTTGTGGTGAAAGAGTACAGCAGGGTTCACCACCATCCCCTGCCGGAGCTTCGTGGAGCTTTAGGTGTTTTCGCTCAATAAGCACTCACAACACTCGGTCTGGTAATCGAAACCGCGATCCTATGACCGCGAGTCCGCTGCCCTAATCACTGGGCCATTGCGCCGCCACGCTGAAAATAGCAGTCAAATATAATACAAATTACAGCATTCTGCTTCTAAAAACAGAAGGGCACACTGGATAATATATTTTTGATAATAGAATAACCGAAAAAAGACAGGATCTTTGCAGCTCAAACAATTTTGATTACAGACCTGATTGAACTGACATAAACAAAAATGAGATGTAGTCCCTGCCAATTTACTGATGTTAAATTAATTGACAAAATTTCTCTTCCGCCATCTGCATCGAATTTAGAGAGTTAGTATATGTTGCAGTCATCCATATTTAATAATTTTTAAGTATCGTGCATCATATCCTGCAATTTCTCATAAAACCTGCGGCTAAAACGAATGTTCGTCATATTTGCTATAAATCACTCAACTGTATTATTTCACGCAAAAGAGGCCAATGAGTATGATATTAGTTTCAAATTTTGGCACAAGGCCATCAATTTCGAGGGAGAGGGTAATTCATTTTATTTACCTCGAAAGGATGAAACGCAAAGTCGACCTCGGTGGAATTTGAACTCTGAATGTAAAGACAGACGAAATGTCATTAAGCGTTTTGTTCGGCATGGTAACGATTCTGCCAGCTCGCCACGTTGCCAATGAGTACGATATTCATTTCAAATTTTGGTACAAGGCCAGCAATTTCGAATGAATGGGTAAGTCATTTTATCCACCTCGAAAGGATGAAAGGCAAAGTCGACCTCGGTGGAATTTGAACTCTGAATGTAAAGACAGACGAAATGTCATTAAGCATTTTGTTCGGCATGGTAACGATTCTGCCAGCTCGCCACTTTACCAACGAGTATGATAATGCATTACAATCTAATCTAATAGCTTTTTTCTTTATTAAAATCCTCTCTTTGATCTTCCATGTGTATTTTTTAATGAATCCTTAATTCGTCAAGCATCTGTTGCTCCATATTTCAGAAGGAGTTATTGTATTATCTGGTTCCGTTTCGTTGCGTCTCCCAGATAACTACACAAGGTTTAATAAAATATCGTTTACAAATTTCGGCGCAAGGATAGCAATTTCAGGGAGGGGTAAGTCAATTATATCGCCCACAGTTCATGAACGATTCTTCATTTTATCGACTCTGAAAGGATGAAAGGCAGAGTCCACCTGAGCGGAATTTGAACTCAGAACGTAAGGACGGACGAAATTCCGTTTAGCATTTCTCCCGGCGTTCAAACGATTCTTCCGGCTCTCTCAGTTTAATATTTCTATAATTTTGATACAGATTTAAACGTTGGCGGTGATGCTGAGATAGGTTTAACATAGGTGTTGTCGATATAGGTCTCATGTTGATGGTGATAATTTTCATTTTATATTGATGGCTGTTAATATACGTATAATATTGGTCGTAGTGGAGGCGCAATGACCCAGTGATTAGGGCAGCAGACTCGCGGTCATAGGATCGCGGTTTCGATTCCCAGACCGGGCATTGTGAGTGTTTATTGAGCGAAAACACCTAAAGCTCCACGAAGCTCCGGCAGGGGATGGTGGCGAACCCTGCTGTACTCTTTCACCACAACTTCCTCTCACTCTTTCTTCCTGTTTCTGTTGTACCTGTGTTTCAAAGGGTCACACTGTGTCACGCTGAATATCCCCGAGAACTACGTTAAGGGTACACGTGTCTGTGGAGTGCTCAGCCACTTGCACGTTAATTTTACGAGCAGGCTGTTCCGTTGATCGGATCAACATGGAACCCTCGATGTCGTAAGCGACGGAGTGCCAACAACAACAACAACACTATTGGTCGTGCTTATACAGATCTAATATTGGTGGTTGTTCACACGAGTGTAATATTGACGGTGATGTTGATGTAGATTTAAATAAAGGCGGTGATGTTAAAATGCTGCAATAAAGTAAAAACGATAAAGTAATACGACGATAAAGTAATAGTCATGATTATGTACGGTTTCTTTCAGACTTATGTACAGGAGCCTCTCTCCTCCTCTATAATTCTAACTTAACTAAAGTATAATTTCGAAATTCCATAGTCTTCTATGCTATAGTCTGTTTGAAATAGTAGATCAATTGATTAAATACCTTAATTCATTTAATCTTATCACTGTAGATGTTGATTTAAAACACCACCGGGTTTGATTTCGCCTTTTAAGAGTTGAGGGTCGATAAGAATAAAAAAATTTTCAACTTGATTCAATCGACTCTATCTAGTATTTACAAATAAATATTTAAATAAACAAATACACAAAGAGAAAAAAAATCATAAAATCAAAGTTGTATATAATAAAAAAAAACCCACCAAAACTCGATATTGTCAAATCACATTGGAGCAAGTAGAAGCGAAATTGGTAAAGCAAAGATATTCTGTAGACAACAACAAACTATCTTTTCTTTCATATTGTCATTTGGCCAAATAGTTCACGTATTTTATCTAAAATCTTTACCAAATATCTAATTATTTTGATTATTCTTCGTAAACAGACTGTCAACGAAATTCGCTGCAGTATAATTATTTATTTCGATTAGACTGGGAGATTTTACTTTAAAAGTAGCTGATATTCGATGCTGTGGCTCTCATACCATACCAAAAGTATTAGCTGATGGCAGAGAGCAAAATAAATCATTCTAAATAGGTAATCGAAGTGTGGGCTATGATCGTGGTTTACTAATATCATGACGTTTTCATCTAAAATACTAGCGACAGGATGAGGAAAATGCAAAACAATACTAAAATAAAAAGCTTTCCTCTATAGGAAGAATACTTGATATTTCTGGGAGTAGATGCGGGTTGAGAGTACTTTTTTGAAATCTTTATTGAGCCGTAAAAGGAAAATTATACTCAATATTATCTTTGACTTCCGTATTTTTATAGTACATTTTCAAATTACACACACACTCACGCGAACACAAACATAAACGCACGCACAGACACACACACACACACACACACACACACACACACACACACACACACACACACACACTCACGTGGGTCATCACAGGTTATAGGGAGCACAACTACTAGTGTATTAAATTCAGAGGAAACTACTCTGAAGGAAATTAGAATTTTGTGCGTCTTTGAAACCAATACCTGGCCTTCGTGAAAAAGTCTTAAAACTTTTGTGGAATATATATACATATATGCATATATATATATATATATATATATATATATATATATATATATATATATATATATATATATATATATATATATATATATATATATATATATATATATATATATATATGTGTATATATACATATATATACATATATATGTATTTTTTTTTTTATTTATTTATGTGTTTCAGCCAAGTGGCTGCGGTCATGCTGGTGCACCACCGTGATTTTCACGTTCCTCGCATGGCTCTTCTCCCCCACCTGACATGGTCCAATCAAGAGTTTTGATGGCACATCTGGTGTATAAGAGAATTTGACATAGCTGCCCTAAACTGCGTCTCATTACGAGCCATTGGTTCGTCTGGTACCGTGGAGAGGAAAGTGTCAAGTTCTGTCTTGAAGACCTCCGTATCCATGTCTTGCATGTCTCTCAAATGTTTTGGCAGGGCATTGAAGAGCTGAGGTCCTCTGAAACCGAGGCTGCTGCAGTATCTCGTTCTTATGTGAGATGCAGTGGACGGTACCTTTGGCACCATGCAGTGGCGACCCGTGCGGGCGTTCCTGTAGTACTTGATGCCAAAGTTTGGCACAAGTCCTTCCAGTATTTTCCATATGTATATTATTACATATCTCTCCCGCCTGCGAGCAATAGTCTAGGCGGCTCAGAACAAATGTCTTCCACAGAGTCAACATGACTTTTTGATCCCTTGTACGGAATGTCCTCAGTATCCACCCTGCCAGTTGTCTGCACTTTGCTGTCAACTTGACAATGTGCAAGTGAAATGATGCATCACTACACATGTTGATGCCCAGATCTCTTACTGTTTGTGGTTCTGGGATTGCAGTACCTCCAGGCCCTGTGTATGCCAGTTGGGAGGTGCTTGTGGTCTTGTAGCGCAGTACTTGAAATTTTTTTGCATTGAACTGCATATTATTTTGCTCTGCCCACTCATATATTGCATTTAGGTCATTCTGCAGGCTTACAATATCATCTGGATTCTTTATTGCCTGAGATATCTTTGTGTCATCAGCATAGCTAGTGACAGTGGCTCTCCGAGTGACCGTGGGCATGTCCAGAAGGGCCACTATGAACAGTAGTGGCCCCAGAACAGTTCCTTGTGGAACACCGCTCAATATTTGTGTTTCCCTAGATAGTTCTCCATTGGCTGCAACTGTCTGACTTCTACCATTCAGGAAGTCATGCAGCCACTCTCCTAATTTACCAGCTATGCCAAGGTTTCGCAGCTTGTGACACATCAAGCCATGATCAACTTTGTCAAAGGCTTTTACAAAGTCGAGATATATCACATCAACATTTGAATGGTCAAGTAGCTGATTCAGGACCCAGTCATAATGCTGCAAGAGTTGCGTGAAGCAGCTTCTACCTGGACGGAAACCATGCTGGGTCTCATTCAGCAAGTCATTTTCTTCTAGGAACGCAATCAATCTCCTTCTGACAATTCGTTCCATGACTTTGCTAATATGTGAAGTCAGAGAGATGGGCCTGTAGTTCCCAGCCTCTGCTCTGCTTCCACCTTTATGGATAGGACATATGGTGTCTTCCTTCAGCTTTTTGGGAAGTTTACCATTTGCAAGGAAACTCTGGAAGAGTATCCGGAGTGGTCCTGCTAGTTCTTGCTTACACGACTTTAAGAGGACAGCTGGGAAACCATCGGGGCCAGTTGCCGAATTTGAGCTCATTTCATTTATGGCAGCTATCACATCTTCCTCTTCAATGTCGATGTAGGTAATGGATGCAGTCTTTTTCTGCTGAGTGCTATTGACAAAGAAATCAGCTGGGCTCTTTATCTGCATGTGACTCATAGGAGAAGTGAAGGCACTCTTGAATTGTGTACTGAGCACTTCACTTATCCATGTGGGATCTGCAGTCAGTGAGCCATTAGGCAGGAATAGGGGTCCTATCTTATACTGTACCGTAGCAGTCTCCTTTGCAAATCTATAGAAAGCCTTGGGGTTTGTTTTTATGCTTTCTACTGCTCTCTTCTCCTTCTCTGCTCTCTCCTTTTCATGGGAGAGTTTAATTTTGTTTTCTATTTCTAATAGTGTTAGTTTTAATTTAGCCCTTTTCCTATCCTCCAGTTCTCTATTTAACTGGTTTGAGACCTTTGTTCTGTGTCTCATAAGGATTTTCCTGTCTCTAGGAATTCTATTGGCATGTTTGCTGGTCTTTCTATATGGCACGTATTTGGTGCATATGTCTTGTATGGTTGACATAAAATGACTTAGTTTGAGGTAATTGTCTTGTATAGAAAGGCTGTCATGCCAGTTTTGATTTCGAATCTCTCTGCGAATTGACTTCCAGTCCGCCCTGTGGAAATTCAGGTTGGATATTGCTTGAGTCCTCCTGGTGGGGTGGGTGTCAGTGGGTTACCTAGGACCATACATAGTTAATTCTATAATGTTATGATCTGAGAGAGACGTGGGCGTTATTTTCACATTATGGATTAGGCTCACATTGTTTGTGAAGCAGAGATCTAAAATATTGCTTCCCCTGGTTGGTTGGAGTATCACTTGTTCCATGAACAGCATGTTGGATAGTTCTAGCAATGATTTTGCCTGGCTTTGTTTATGCAGTGACATCCCAGAGAGGATGTGACCTTCAGGCCATTTAACATTTGGGAGGTTAAAGTCGCCTAGGAAATGTATATTGATGTGTTGGTCCAGATTTGTCAGGACCTCTTCTATGCGTCTGAGGCTGTCCTCAAATTTACCTTCCTGCTTTGCGGTATTTGGTGGACGGTATGTTGAGCATACAACTA
>NC_142930.1:120875982-120893482 GCF_046866305.1 Octopus bimaculoides | reverse complement strand
TCTCCAAATTAATTATTTTTGTTAGTTTACTCTTAGCAGAAAGGTCTAAACGATGGAAACAGATACTAAAATGTAGCTCCTGATAAAATTATTTTAACATTTGCTACCTTGTCGTTTTTCCCTCATATATATATATATATATATATATATATATATATATATATATATATATATATATATGCATGCCCTCTTAGCGGCTGATTCAAACTTAGAAAAGCTTGAAATGCAGGAGCTAGCTACTTGTCTACGTCGCTAATGTTCACACATAGTCATGAAAGTTAAAATGTTATATTCACATTTCTATTTGGAGCCAGGGAAAAAAATTTCAGCTAATCAAATATTTATGGAAACAATAGACTTGAAAAAGGCAAGAAGGTCAAGTTATTTGATTTTTGGCTCTGTTTATTTTACTTGTGTGCCAAACAAATAAACTAAGTATCTTTTCGAATTTATTTTATGTTCTGTGTGCTTTACTTGAAACAATTATTCCCGTATTGAAATGAACCCGGAGATGTTCATATTCAGTATTTGGGTCGTTGTCACAAAATAGATGAGTTTCATTCTCTTTTGAAATTTTGTGTGATCATTTCACGGAAGAATGCTTAATTCATCACTAAACAAATGTTGATAACATTCCTTTTGCAAGTGGTAAACCAATTATCTCAGCTCGTATGGCGTGATCAAAAAATTACATAATAGCGTGGGGTTACGTGACGGGGTACTATTATTTCAACATATAAAAAACGCTTCCTAAAAGGAAAATAAAAGATACATTCTGAATACAAAATATTTTCTTACGTGTAATTTGTCAAGTACGTTTTTATAAAAGAAGACAACATGGTATACTTTGTTCGTAAGTTTGGTAATTTGAGTCGATTTTGCGATGAATTTTATTGCTTTCAGTTATGTGCTGCTCTGTTTATCCCACTTAGTGTATAGTTATGGTTGTGTTGTGGAGGCGCAATGGCCCAGTGGTTAGGGCAGCGGACTCACAATCATAGGATCGTGGTTTCGATTCCCAGACCGGGCGTTGTGAGTGTTTATTGAGCGAAAACACCTATAGCTCCACGAGGCTCCGGCAGGGGATGGTGGTGAACCCTGCTGTACTCTTTCACCACAACTTTCTCTCACTCTTACTTCCTGTTTCTGTTGTGCCTGTAATTCAAAGGGTCAGCCTTGTCACACTGTCTCACGCTGAATCTCCCCGAGAACTACGTTAAGGGTACACGTGTCTGTGTAGTGCTCAGCCACTTGCACGTTAATTTCACACAGCAGGCTGTTCCGTTGATCGGATCAACCGGAACCCTCGACGTCGTAAGCGACGGAGTGCCACTATGGTTGTGTTATAGTGTTGTTTGTTGTAGAAATGACGGTGGAGGCTCATTGATTGCATTAGACGATTGGAGGTAGCCTTTAACGACTACATCTCCATATGGGAGACACTAGGGCAAATCAACATCTCTACGTATGACTTAAAATCACTTTAATTTATTTAATATGTAAAATACTGTAAATGTAACTAGAGTAATTAGAGACGGACAGACGGACAAGGTGAGAGGTTACAAGGGGCAAGCAAAAACTAGAAAAGTAATGGACAAATGTAAACACACACACACACACACACACACACACACACACACACACCACATCACACACACACACACACACACACCACATCACACACACACACACACACCACATCACACACACACACAGAACATGAACAATAAATGTTGTGCTCAGTGAATTGTATGCTGAAAAGGGGAAAATAAAAAGCAATAGATTGGGGTTTTAAGTGATTCTTTTATCAATATAAAGTAAGAAGCACGATTCAGAGGTCAAAGAACAGGAACGACCCCTATTTATTTATAGTCTGGTATTGAAAGCAAAATAAAGTTAGACGTCTGGAAAAGTTAGTACAAATATATATAATTAAAATATTTTAAGTAAATAATATTACTCCTGTTGTGAGGAGAAAATATCAAGAACCATTTGATTAATTCTGGTCAAAAGATGCAAGGGAGACAATCCTAAATTATTATCATAATTAATTGTAACCATGTGATTGCTATGTACTAGAAATGTTTGCTCTTATCAGACTTCTAAGACCAGTCTTAGCTTCCAACTGCATTACCCTATTTGCATTTTCAGTAAATTTTAATTAATCGAGTTTCAGGTTTATTTCTTTGCTTTTCACGAGCAGAATTACTCATTAAACTAATGATTATTTCTTCACATCACAGGTATAATTCTATTTAATTAATTAGAATTTTTTAGCCCACTCCATCAATTAAGCTAGCACCAACTGTACTATTTTATTTTTATACAGAGAGTCTCATAGATTTTATTTCATGAATTATTATCTTCCCAAGTACCCCTGTTGCGGAACGTTGTTTTCTAATACGTTATATGCCGATGAGAAATAATGTCTCCCTAGATATAACATTAGTCTTTGGCATGTATCATGGCAGAAATTTATGCATCTTTAGTATATAAATCAGAGAGTTAAAGCAACAGAAGATTAAAGGAAAAGAAAAAAACCCAAACTAGACAATAGAAAGCCAGTAGTTTGTTGTAATAATAGTTCATTGTTACAGTGCAAACTGAAATAGTAAAACAGTTTTAATTCGAATTAATTCGCGATTTGAGTGTTTTCCGGTAATGTTCTCTCGAGAGAAGTTTGTCATGAGAAATATGCTTCGGGTATATTTAGCTTCACGTCGTAAACGTTGCTTTATTGGTACTTCAGAAACTGGTAATGATATGTACAGGCAAAACAGTTAAAAAAAAATGTGTGTTCTGACGTCTCAGGAAATGCTCTCTTTTCTTCGAAGCAGCCGCAATAGATTTGAAATCACGAGCCAGAAGTCTAACCTATTTGAGAAGGAAGACCATTACAATACTGTTGCGGAATATTGATTTACCTTATGAAGTATGATGCCGTGACTGCTCCGAAAGAGATAAAAGATGTTCTGATTAAGACATCAAATTTATGCAATATATTCAATTGATATTCTAATACTTTTCAAAATATTTGAATTCTAATGTAAGCACAGAAGCGTGTTTTTTGTGGGGTGAGGAGTAGGTGAAGGTTACATTTAATCAAATTGGTCCTCTGTACTTACTTGGCATTTTACTTCATCGACCCCAAAAGGTTAAGAAGCAAAAATCAACCTCTCTGAGTTTTTGAACCCAGAGTGAAGCTACAAAATATAGTGAAATATTTTGTGAGACGCACCGAAGATTCAGCTAATACCTCGCTTTTGTCAGAATTATTCTTTCTTTATGAAGCTCGTCAGAATAACAAGAAAAAGAAGCAGCATAATAAAATGGCGAATATTGATCACTACCTTCGACAGAAAACTTCCTATTTATCAACCATTTCAAATGGAATTGTACGTGGTATTTGGCTTTTCGCAATGATTCTTATGACATGGCGAAAGAATTGATTTGAATAGTGATCGAAAGAAGGTTACAACCACGGTTCAGAACAATTTTTATTTTTATTTTTCCTAATCTACACATCGAATAATTTTCTTTGCCATATGCAAGGAAAATGTTTAAAATCTGAAGGTGTTAGAAAACTATGACATTTATTCCTTTCTCAATAATTCAAATGATATACTGAGAAGAAGAAATGAAATATGGTAAAAAGTAATGACTTATGGTTGATGAAATTCACAACCAATCTCTGTAGGAGTATGTAGAGTCAATATAAACGACATGATAATATCAATTATTAAGTGTTTTATAGAACTATCTCTTCTTCCACATTAAGCACATCAGCGTAAATCCCTTCTCGTCTCTCTCTCTCTCTCTCTCTCTCTCTCTTTCCCTCTCTCTCTCTCTCTCTCTTCCTCTCTCTCTCTCCACCCATCTCTCTCTTTATCCATTTATCTCTTTATTCATCACTCTCTTTATCCATCTCTCTCTTTATTCATCTCTCTCTTTACCCATCTCTCTCTCCTCCTATTTAACTTGGATATACTCAAATACTTTTTTCTCCTGATTGCAGAAATCTCTTGCCTCGATAACAAAATAGTATATCTTTACTGGAATTGACATCTAGTTACTCGTATTCAAGTCTGATATACCTAAATTCCAAAACGCTTTCCCAGGCTAGATTTTATGAGCACCAGTTAATCAAGAAATCCACACTTCTTCATTACTTTCCGCAAAACTACATCATCCTCCGACCTAATCCACTCTTAATTCATGCTAGTTTACGTGTCGGAGATGTATTAGGTTTATACTTAATAGAAATGTTCTTTATCTCTAAATCCATCTAACACAACTATGGAGGCTACAGTTAACAATACCTTAGAGAATACATCTTTACATTCCTCACACAGACAAAACACATAAATCAACAATATCAAAGTTATTAGTCCGTGGTTACACTACAATTGTACAGATGAAAAACAAATGCGTACACATGTAGTAATCTACACATCGTAACCAATAGTAAATTGGTTAGCAACCGTAACAACGGCTGAATCATGAACATCCAGGACGCGAGGGTAGCTTCGTATATAAGATATTCTTCAAACTCTCGTCAAATATGTGGCAGGATCATCAGTCCCCTTGATATACCTATTTCAGTAAGCTTCCATTTTGAGACAAACACCATATTTTTAGCTTATATTTGCCTCCAACATCACAATCCACTAATATAAGCTTTAACCCACTCTTCTAGTCACTACTTGTTAAGCAACAGTTAAGCAACAGATGATCTTCATCCAGCAAGGCCACTAGTTCTGAGCATTGCACTAATTTTAACCTTAATCCGCGCTCTCCTGAACTAACTTCTTCCCTAGGAAACTCATCAATCATTCCCTCATAACTCGAATCAAATACAATCTATACAAACAACCGACCATGCGTCCTAATCACAAGAAAAAATGTCATCACTCACATTATTAACAGCTGTTTTATTATCATATTGCATGCTTTTAATTTTACTGCGTTAAAATAGATGGAATCTGTTGTAAAAGGATACACTTCATTTATCATTTCGCTTTCTCTCTTATTCCATATGACGGACAATACAGCTTCTGTAAAGTTGGTTCGACTAGTCATTGCTGTGTGGTTAAGAAGCTCGCTTTGCAATCACATGGCTTGGGGTTCAATCCCACACCACTTCCAATCTAGCACCGGACTGAGCGATGACTTCTGAATGAATTGGGTTGACAGAAGCTATGGAAGCCCGATATATATATATATATATATATATATATATATATATATATATATATATATATATATATATATATATATATATATATATGTGTGTGTGTGTGTGTGTGTGTGTGTTTGTGTGTGTGTGTATGTATGGGTGTACGTATGTACATACGTGTGTGTATATGTGTCATTGCGTTTGTTCCCTACTATCTATAGACAACCAGTGTTGGTATGTTTCCGTGCGTATAACTTAACGGCTTGGCTTATGAGGCCGATAGAATAAGTACCAAACTTTAAAAAGAAAACTAAATACTGAAGTCGATTTATTCTACTAAGACGTTTCAAATAAATGTCCCAGCATGGCCGCAGTCCCATGAAAAAAGCAAATAAGAAAAGAAGATAAGGGATTGTTTAGAACACTTAAGCTGTTTATTAGTCTTGAGCAGCTCAATGAAAGAATAATTATATTTTGATATTAACAAAACATCTTTTCCCGTATTTGTCGTGAGGATTTCCAAGTAAATGGTTATTACGGGCGCTACTCGTCTGTAAGCTCTTGAATCGCAAATTTTCTGTCCAACCGCTATATTTCAGCACCAGTTATTGGAACTCGCTCACTTCTTTATTCCCATTCTTTCGACTGTAATGAAACCCACGGCTCCGTCACACCATTCATTAGCTCATTAAATATATATTTATTGCTTCTGTTTGGCATATGTGTACGATAATACTTTTCCCTTGTGCGAATTTTCTAGACATAAGTATCAAATAGGCATAACCTAGACGCTTCAGACAAAGCTCTAAATGCTTCAATGAACACGTCTGCATAGACAGCTTTTTCCAATGGGGACGTGTCGTCATTCCACAGCACGACGATGTAATCATTTTAGGACGTCTTCAGAAAGTAGTCTCGCATTACGCCTTGCCCTCGTATGATCGTATGATCAACGAACGATAAAAGTGCTAGCCTTACTATTTCTGTGACTCATATTTAAAAGAAGAAAAAAAATAACTGTGTATGTGTATGTGTGCGTTTGTGCCTCTATGTGTACATATATATTTAGATATATGATATATGCTATATGATACATATGTATACACACAGACACACACAGACATATATATATATATATTTATACATTTATATATATATATATATATATATATATATATATATAGTATTTCGGGACGGTCATTTTTTGCCAAATAAACTCACGCACTGTAAGTTTTTTCTTCACTCGTTTATTACTATTCTTATTTTATCATTTTAACTCATGCCCATTGTCCGGAAATCTTTCGTTACACATTCTGTGAACTCTTCAGCGACACGTTTCGATTTTTTGTGTGTTCTTGCTCAACTTACTCCATTTCCGGATGATGGACGTGAGTTTAAATTATAAAATAAGAACAATAATAAACGAGTGAAGAAAAAAATATATGGTGCGTGTGTTTACTTCGGGAAAAATTGAATATCCCAAAATACAACAATAACGGGTTGTTTTTACAGCTTTTTACCATAAGAGAGATTTTTTTTCTCCACAGTCCACCATAACTGCCGTGTATTTGCTTTTAGCAGTTGAAATATGTGAAAACATATTTCAACTAACCTAAATTGTATTTATACGTAAAAGATGCTTTGCGCCATTACTTCATTATATATATATATATATATATATATATATATATATATATATATATATATATATATATATATATATATATATATATATATATAGTGATAATAACAATAATCCTCGGATGGAATTTATAAATATTTATAAATTCCATCCAAGGATTATTGTTATTATTATTATATTTATTCTACATTATATCGGTACAACTCGATGCAACCCCTCAAAAAAACAAAACAAAAAAACACAACAAACAAACAAAAGAACTTGTTCAACAGTCAATATCATTAGATTTTGGCCGCCATAATGGAATAAAAGCTTTATTTGCATATTCAAAACGTTTCCCGTTGACAAATTTAATATATATATATATACAGACATAAGAGAAGTAAATAGACACTCTCCTAACCATTAAAATTTGTGTAAATCTGAAATTATACATTCAAGATATTTATTAATTGTCATAATGTGAATATTATATATTTAGTAGACATGCTCTTTGCATTTTTGCAATGCAAGGACCCTATTAGGCATTTTACTGATCAGATAACGAATATTCTCTTGCAGAATTTCTCGCCAAGTTTCATGCGTAATCTCAAAAAATCTGGTGTTGAAGATACTTTCTTGTTGTTTTTATGAAGTACCCTGTCCATTATGTCCCAGAGGTGTTCAATACGGTTCATATGTGGTGACTGGTTTGGCCATGGAAGCTTTTTAATGCCATTGTCATCCAACAAATCTTGGATAATTTTAGCCGTGTGACAAGAAGCCCCATTTTCCATAAATAAAGAGTCTTCTTTAATCATTTCACCACTGGGGAAGATTAGACGGAGTCCTTTCTGCAATATGAACACATATTTATCTGAGTTTATATTTCCATCACACTCCACCTGTTCTGATCAAGCATTGCACCAAATTGTTCCCCACACCATCACAGAATAGCTGTCGTGTTTCATTGTTGCTGCAATCGTTTCACATCAAATTCTTGATTACAGAGACTACAGACCCACACTCGATAACTGTCAGGAGATACAGCAAATTTGGACTCAACAGAGAATAGGACAGTATTCCAAAATGCTAATGACCTCTCCACCATCTGACGTGCCCAATCTTTTCTCCGCTTGATGTTGGCTGGTAGAAGTGGCTTCCTTCTCGCTGCTCTGCCATAATAAGCAAGACTGTGGACATACCTGACAGCTGTTCTGGGACTGACATCGACTTGTTCTATACCAGAGGCCTCTCAACGAGTGTTATTCTCCACAATTCTATTAACAAAGAGAAGGTCCTGTCAGAGAGCCTTGGTTGATCTGGGCGAAGTGATGTGGACTCCTTTCCCTCTCTGGTGAATTGCACAATCACTTTATTAACTGTAGAAAGCGGGATTCCAAGGTTTTCTGCGATTTTACGTTATGTCCGCTTTCAGAATGACCAGCAATACTGTCTCTTTGAAATTTAGAGACTTCCAGAGGCTTCTTTAGTACATGGCATGATTAAACAGTCACATGTAGAACCTGAAACATTAATAAAAAAATATAAAATTTTAGAAGTTAGAATAAACATAAGACTATCTTTTATGGGGTGTCTATTTACTTCTGTCATGTGTGTATACATACATACATACATACATATGCATATATATATATATATATATATATATATATATATATATATATATATATATATATATATATATATGTATATATATATATTCATATATAT
Source organism: Octopus bimaculoides (assembly GCF_046866305.1). Taxonomy (NCBI): domain Eukaryota; kingdom Metazoa; phylum Mollusca; class Cephalopoda; order Octopoda; family Octopodidae; genus Octopus; species Octopus bimaculoides. Next base: position 120,884,951 of record NC_142930.1, on the reverse strand, counting down.
ATATATATATATATATATATATATATATATATATATATATATATATATATATATATATATATATATATATATATATATATATATATATATATATATATATATATATATATATATATATATATACATATATATATGCGAGTAAAAATAAATACAAAAAAGGTGGGTTTTTTTGTATGATTGTGTATAGAGGAATATATTATTTTGCTTAAAAGAGTTCCAACACTGTCTGTTTTTTATGTTTTATTTATATTCCTGCAGAACTATATATATATATATATATATATATATATATATATATATATATATATGTATGTATGTATATATATAAAATAAAGAGGTAAAGGGGATTAGTAATTCCAGGTTGATATATAAAAAGCACTCAGCATTAAGAGAATTTGGTTAACTATATCCTATATCGAACAATCAGGTACTAATAAATTGAAATAGAATCCAAGATAATTCCTCATGTATGATAAGTAAATCCAAATATCACTTAGAAGAATTTCAAGAAATCCGGAGTATATAATAACATGAACACGAATTTGAGAAAATCACATCTTTTATTGATGATTACACCATTCGTTGCCTGTGATCGTTTCTACTGTGCGAACATATTTAGATATGGAAAAAAAAAGAACTAAATACAAGGGTAGCCAATATATATGAAAATTTAATGCTAACAAAATGTTATTAATGTAACTCAATACAGGCTAAATTCGAAGTGAAGTGAGATAGTATCTCAAATACATGAAAGCATGCGAAAAGAAAGTTAAGAAGAAATACAATATTCTAAGCCAGTTTAATATTTAAACATGAGATGACGTCAGCAGGTAACGAAAGAATAAAAAATAAACATTAAAATTCTACGTCACGAATGTATAATTTTTTATTATTTTCGTTACCTGCTGACGTCATCATAAGTTCAAATACTAAACTGAATTTTCTTCGAATATTATTATATTCGCTCTTAACGTTCTTTTTGCATGCTTTCATGTATTACAGATATTATCACAGTTCACTTTGAATTCGGCTTGTTTTGGATTACCTTGATAACACTGTGTTAGGTTAACTTTTTAATACCTATGTTTGTGAGCAAAATAGTTTTGTATGTTTTACCTTTTCCTCTACATCTAAATATGCTGGCACAAACAGAAAATATTGTCAGTAATGGATGGTGTAGCCATTAATTAAAATATGTGATTTTCTCCACGAATGTTCATGTTATATATATATATATATATATATATATATATATACTCTTTTACTCTTTTACTTGCTTCAATCATTTGACTGCGGCCATGCTGGTGCACCGCCTATAGTCGAGCAAATCGATCCCAGGACTTATTCGTTGTAAGCCTAGTACTTATTCTATCGGCCTCTTTTGCCGAACCGCTAAGTTACAGGGACAAACTCACCGCATCGGTTGTCAAGCGATGTTGGAGGTGGGGACAAATACAGACACACACACACATATATATACATATACATATATACATACGACGGGATTCTTTCAGTTTCCGTCTACCAAATCCCAAATCCACTAACAAGGCTTTGGTCGGTCCGAGGATATAGTAGAAGACACTTGCCCAAGGTGCCACGCAGTGGGACTGAACCCGGAACCATGTGGTTGGTAGGCAAGCTACTTACTACACAGCCACTCCTGCGCCTATATATATATATATATATATATATATATATATATATATATATATATATATAATGTCTGTGTGTGTGTGTGTGTGTGTATACATTTATATATATATATGTCTATACACACACACACACACACACACACACACACACACGCACATATATATATATGTATATATACATATAATTATATACACTCTTCACTAGGTTCTTGAACATGATAGGTGTGGCAGGAGGCTGTGTTCATTTAGGACAGCCTCTCGTTAGGCTGGTGATAGGGCTGGTGTGTACTAGAGCTCAGATCTAATGTAACATCTAGGAAGCCTTCTGTGGTGAGATTAGTTTCAATGGTGATCTTAAGTCCCATGAAAGATAGAGCTCTAATCAGGTCTTTTCTGAGTTTATCTAGTATGTGTTCGTTGGTTTCTCTAGAGATGGCTAGGCGTCATTTCTGTAGAGACCGAAGAGGATCGAAGGGAACTTCTTCCCTAAGGTCTCCGTGATGTATATTCCCATGAGATTGTAGACGTCGGCGCAGTCGTAGGCTCCCATAGCCATATTGAAGAAACCCTCGGGGTCAGATTCCTTGACCCACGTGAAATTTTTGTTGGACAGCACCATCCCCCTGGAATGTATGATAACGCTAATATCACTATCACTAATATCTGTGAAAGCCGGCCTTAGCAAAGGAAAGTATCTTCATCAACAACCCTTTTGAAATCGACGAATAAAAGTCGACAATGTCGAACCCAGGAAGTTTTCTCCTCATCCCGTATATTTGATGTATTATGACTTATATAAGAAACAAAAAAGATGAATAATCTTTGGGCATTCAACTGAATAGAGGTAGGAACTAACTTGATTGTAATAGGAAGGGAAAAATTGCAAAGGAAAATTATACAACATAGATCGACTGTTACATTTTCATCATAAAAAGATTGCCACGAATGTGTTTAATAGGAAAATTGGTATATCCAATATTGTTACACAGCTAAATCTAATGACTTTTTGAGCAATATGCTCGTGGATGGTTAATGGTTTGGATGCGGTACTGAGAAGGAAGAATAATCCTGAAGTATGCATATTCGCCAATTACCTAACTTTCTATCTTCAATCGCATTGTTTACACAGACATATTTTTATTTTAGATTTTGACATACTGAGCCCTGCGCTCAATCTTACCTTTCATCTTTTCGCTGTCATTAAAAAAGTAACGAGGGTACTGAAATGGCGAAACTGTAAGAATGTGGATCCAGATGAATTGTAATATTTATTACAGATACTCGCGCTTCGTGTTCAAATCCCTGTGTGGGCTACTTGATCAGTATTAGATCAATTCAGTCGCCAAGTTTAACACCAGCACTCGGCTCTGGCAGCTTGTGTTTCTTTAGCGCAATTCACTCTGCTGCAAGCACACGAGTTGGGTCTCTGGATTAGTTTAAAGATACCTTCGTCCCTTTTCCCATCAGATTCGATGGCCCTGGTATTGCCTTCCTTGGTGACAAAAAAGATACAATAAACGAATATGAACGATACTAATAATGACTTCAAATTTTGGCACATTTTTTTTTCTTTTGCTTTGGATGGATGGAGACGTCGATTACATCGACACCAGTACATGACTGCAACTTATTGAATTGCTACTTATTGAAAGACGAAAGGTTAAGTGGATCACTTCAGAATTTGAACTGAGAGCATTAAGACGGATGAAATGCGGCTAAGTGTTTCGCCCGGCATGCTAACAGTTCTGCCGAAATGCACGGACACCTGATTTTGCTTTTACGCTACATACGAGAGGGTGCTGAAAAGTTCCTGACCGTAAAGGTATCATGAAAGGCCTGGTTGAAGGCCCAACATTCCGAGTTCTTTTACAGGGCTTAACAAAACTGAGAGACCGTTGCAATAAGTGTATGAATCTGAGATGATAATATGTAGAATAAAATCATTATTAGCTGATCTTCCTGTATTTTCTTTTAATTACCTACAGATATCAGTACTACGAATAATCATTGTACTACAGCTCGAAAAAGTCGTATTTTACATTGTTCTATATAGTCCCTGGCTTGACCCAAACCCAGGAAGTTTTCAGCACCCCATAATATATTTGATACATTATACCTTGTATAGGAAATTAGAAAAATCAATAATCTTTCGGCATTCAGTCAATATAGAAGTAGGGACTAACTTGATTGTAATAGGAAGGGAAGCATTGCCAAAGAAAATTATATAAAATAGATCGACTCTAATATTTCCATGATAAAAAGATTCTTTTACTAGTCTTCTTAAGTTCTTTTGCTAAGTACCAAAAAGCAGTTGCATTTTCCTTTTGAACAAATATGTTTTAAATCAATTTTGATAGTCTACTGATCAAACATATTCATATAAGACATACATTTCAGATTATTTACTTTCTTGTCATGAATCAAAGACGTGTGAAATGCTTTTTTATTGTAGACAACAAAAATGATATTCTCTTTTCTGCAAGAATATTTACTAAATCTCTTGTGTTTAAAAACTGGTGAGCGGCTTGCATTAATATATGGTCTGTTTATATTTGCTTTTAAACCTAGATAATCTTAAATGCATGACGTTTTCCTTTACAAAACAAACAAAACAAAAGAACAGATTTCACGCGAACACTTTAAAAGGAGTCTGCTCTGAAAATATGGAGCGGAATAATTTTTTTTTTTTACCGGTCATCCATCAACTTTTATTGTATTCCCCTAGGACGGAATTTTGGCATTAGCTAAAAACCCAATATAGCAGTGTTCTCATGCTTGTTGAATCTATGATTTATATGTACATCCATAATGTATTACTCACTGAAACTAAAAACTTGTTAGAACTTTTGAAGAGCGCAAGATGGGAGAGAAGTAGACTTCCTTTCTCGCTTAAATGAATATAATTTGATGAAAATGATATTGACAGTTTTATATGTTCTGTGGCTAAGCAATGGAACCACAGATGACCAAACAGATTGGGAAGCGGTTGACTAGCCGAAGAATTAACTGTGCATTGCTAGTCATCGTGATTTTGGACAAGTTACTCTCGTTGCAAATAGACACTACGAGATAAATATTGATTTCTAAAGTAAAGAATACATATCGGAAGGAGAGAGTCGACGATTATATCAATATTCTTAAGTACTTTATTTTACGTACAGAGACAGATGAAAGGCAAAGTTGTCTCCGGAGGGATTCGAACACTGGACGAACGAAATATCGCATAGTATTTTGTCTGCCGACGAATCGATTTGTCTATCCCCCGCATTGCAGATAAATATAGGTAATTACTGTTATGAACAGGAAAACTTTCGTGAGATTGTTTGTGGTAATTTCAAAACTTCATACCCCACCGCTCTTTATGTTGTAAGTTCAAATTCCGCTGGAATGGACTTTTCCATACATTCTATAACGATGGCCAGGTGGGAGGTAGGCGATGTAATCGACTTCCCCGGCCGTTCAAAATTGATGGTATTCAGCCAAAATTAGGAAGAATAATCGTATAATATTGTATCCACTATTCTCTTATTACAACCCTTTCCTTAAAAAATAAAATGATGCGAATTAACTCTTTACGGGCCCAAAGCATTTTCATCAGTTTGTCCTAAACGTCCATATTTGTTCCCAGACTTTTATGTAGCTCTTGTTTTATACGTTCTGATTAGTATGAAACTTTCCATTCATAAGTTCCAAGTTACATTAGCGGTTGAAAAAAAATTGGGTGTTTATATGATATACGACGCATGGAGGTTAGAGAAATTTGTTCCGTGTATTATATGTGATAAATACGGGACAAGCAAAACGTTAAGTCTATGAAACAAAGTGAATAGTAATAGTATAAACAACTAAAAGTAAAAAATATTGGAAAGTGGGACTTAAGAGAAAAGCAGAGAAGAATCCTAGGAATTGAACCGTGAGAGAATCCTTTCTCTAAATCGATAACGAGCATAGCAAATAATGGTTTAATTGGAATTTATTAATATATGATGTCTAGTAGACGGAGATATATTTCTATATATAAAACACATATGTTCGTATTTTAGCGCCTACCTACTAAATTATCACTCTAATTGTATCCCTGTATCGATCAAACTCACGGTTGATTTTATACACCCCTGATCACAATGCATTTGACTGCACTGTTGTAACTTTTGAATGACGGTCCTTCGCTGGCTAGGCAAGCAAGGCCACATTGCCCCTGAAAAGAAGGACAGTCCGTCGCAGGATAACCCATTAACCTCTAAGTTGAGTAGGATAGCGTGAAAGAAAGTGCTTTGTTCAATCACGCAACAAAACGTCGACCTGGGAATCGAAACTGCGATCTGGAGTTCATGAGTGCAACAGCTTAACGACTATTCCACACATTCACACCTAAAATCCATATCTCTTAGTATTATTCTAAAATGTCCACTACATATCCAAATGTAAACTTATTCAATCTTCATTCGGTATGAATTAATCTTCCAACTCATTCATTTATTTATAAATGTGTATCAAATTAAGCGTCTTTTCTGAATATAGGTGTAAATTAAACTTCCCGCTGTTAATAATTTCATGTAATCTTTGCATGATATATATATATATATATATATATATATATATATATATATATATATATATATATACATATATACTCCGGTATATATATATATATATATATATATATATATATATATATATATATATATATATATATATATATATATATATATACATATATATATATATATATATATATATATATATATATATATATATATATATATATATATATATATAAATATATATTTATATATACACATACAGGTGGATGTCGGTATGCACATACCTGTACGTATATATGCATATACTCATTTACTATTTGTTATATATATACATACATACATACATACACACACTCTCTCTCACTCTCTCTCTCTTTCTCTCTCTCTCTCACACACACACGCACACATATATAATGTACATATGTAAGTAAGTATATATATATTTTAAATTCACACTTATTCAAATATTGCTATTTGAATTGGTAAGCGACCATTTTCACGACGTTAAAAGGAAATAGTTAATTTAAGTTACATCACTCACTATACGTTTAATTAGCTACGTTCTATAAAAATATAATTGATACTAAAATATAATCTTCATCGTTTCTGTGTTCTATATTTTATTGAATAACTTCTTTATTTCTGCCTTCACATACTTTTAATGTATTCATAGTTTTGCAGTTATCTTTTCCATACCGTTTTTCTTTACATTTACAGTTCAACAGATACATATGATAGTGCACATTTCCTTATCCATAGTAGTCTCGATGAAGTACATGGAAGCTACGCTGCTAATTATTAGCCTTAACTTGAAAAAATATACCGAGTAGTTTATTTTCATTTTTATTTTTAAATGTTTGAATGCATTATTTAAAGATGGCGTTTCTTCCGTCTTTACGTTCTGAATTCAAATTCACCAGCGTCAACTTTGCCTTTCATTCCTTCAGAGCAGATAAAATAAGAACCAATTAAGGCACTGTGGTTGGTGTAATCGACTAGCCTCAGCCTTCTAAATACTTTCAGGCCTTGTGCCCATTGTAGAAAGGATTATTTAGGTTGTGGACATCGCCAAACCTTCTCCGCATGTATTTGTTTGTCTGTATACATACATATATATATATATATATATATATATATATATATATATATATATATATATATATATATATATGTATGTGTGTGTGTGTGTGTGTGTGTGTGTGTGTGTGTGTGTGTGTGTGTGTGTATTTGTTCGTGCATGTGTGATTGTATGTATGCTTTTATGCATATAGAATATATTTCTATGTGTATGTTATGTGCTTGTGTGTGTGTGTGTGTGTGTGTGTGTGTGTGTGTGTGTGTATGTGTGTGTGTGTGTGTATGAATAAATGCATTTGTGTCCATGACTTGAGATGACATCACATGCCAACTGAGGTCTTCTTGTTTTAGGCGCGTTAATAACTGTTAGAATAAATAGTAAGTTTAGATAGAATAAATATGAAACTACGGGGGTACCCAAGTGTCGAAGTAATGTAAGCCAGTAATACATTAAAATAGTAAAGTAGATATGATGCATCCATAAACAATTTACTTTACATACATACAAATATATACATGAACAGAGACATGTATATATTTTCATACCATACCGTACCGTCCTATGTATGTATGTATGTATGCGTGTATATATATATATATATATATATTATATATATATATATATATATATATATATATATATATATATATATATATATATATATATATATATATATATATAATAAGTATTCCAGGTTATCAGGAAATTTACTATTTTACACTTTACTAATGCAATGTAAACAGTATCATCTATAATATCATTGCAAATTTGGGATTTTACCAATAGAACCGCAACTCCTATTTCAGGATATCCTTAGTGTATGAAATACAAATACAAAGTTATATCCAATAAAATAATATAAATATTTAAAAAAACCTACTATAAAATGCAATAAAATTATTTTGTTTTATTTTATAGTAGGTTTTTTAACTGCTTATATTATTTTATGTTTCATTGGATAAAACTTTGTATGTATATTCTATACAATACAGATATCCTGAAATAGGAGTTGCGGTTCTATTGGTAGAATCCCAAATTTGTAATAATATTATAAATGATACTGTTTACATTGCATTAGTAAAGTATAAAATAGTAAATGTCCTGATAACATGGAATACTTATTGTTCCCTAAGATTTTTAAAATATTTATAAATATTCTATAATACTATCGTCTATACCTTTAGTATTTCTGACACGCGTCGGCTACAGACCTATCAGGTGGGACTGTACCAATAGGCTGGAACTCATCATTGAAGGATATACCTATTCCCAGTAATGGAGATAAACAGTGAACAACGACATAAACAGTGAACAACGACGTAAACAGTGAACAACACAAGAGAGAAACGGTAAGAGTGACCTCCCTTATGTTTTCATCGCCTTTCGAAGAATGGCAATGGACCAAAGAACTCCACCTGTCCTTAAGAACTGATTTGTATATTCAACTATTTGTTACAGTTCTGCATTTGAACTCTGATATTTTGTGACGACTTGTATTCTGAACTCAAATGATTATAATGAGAAGCCTTCGATTTGTGAGTTTTATGCCATTCATCTTTACTAAATACATAGTTGAATCTAGCATTGGGTTTGTTGTTATTTCCATGCTTATTACTTTCTGATGTCTTTGTCTGTATATACATATATGTATATAAATATATATATATATATATATATATATATATATATATATAT
>NC_142930.1:120843482-120873482 GCF_046866305.1 Octopus bimaculoides | reverse complement strand
GGAATATCCTATACTCGGGGATATCTCAGAAACAGGTGTAAGTTCTTTCTATAATAATATTGTATATGACTTGAGATGTTTTCCTTACCTTAATGTTTGACGTCCTGTTTAACAATTATGTATGTATGTATATATGTATGTATGTATATATGTACATATATATATATATATATATATATATATATATATATATATATATATATATATATATATATATATATATATATATATATATATATATATATATATATATATATATATATATATATATATATATATATATATATATATATATATATATATATATATATATATATATATATATATATATAATTATAAAATCTGTTAATTAATCATATATTAATTAATATCGATTAATTATCAGGAGGCCAGCACATCTAAAGAATCAAAGAGATTCAGAAATATTATCTGCAATCTCAGGGGATTAAGGTAGATTTTAAAAAATAACGTCGACCACTAACGTGGACAATTAATGCGCTAGAAATAGATCACATCTTGTGTCTATTAAGACCTAAATTGTTCTCAACATGAAATATAGCAGCATACCAAACCGTGAGCGGGCAAGACATTTAAAATCACCTAAAAAAGCATTCTTAAATAGGAACCGGTTTCGGATTTAACAAATTCTTACCATTTGTCTATTCCTCATCAGCCTGATTTGTAATGTAACCGCAATCATCAGAATCGTATACTGAGTTGCCCACCGCCATGGGTATGCGTGCATATGGTTCTGCTAATTACAGCTTAATGGTAAAATTCAAAAGTCTTCGTTTTGGCGCGCTAATTCCAGGAATATATCTGCAGAAAATATTTACTGCGTCGTATATATCCAGTATGAGAACATGGGTAATGGGTAAAATATTATTATAAAATCTGTTAATTAATCATATATTAATTAATATCGATTAATTATCAGGAGGCCAGCACATCTATAGAATCAAAGAGATTCAGAAATATTATCTGCAATCTCAGGGGATTAAGGTACATTATTTTTTAAAATGATAATTAATCGATATTAATTAATATATGATTAATTAACAGATTTTATAATAATATTTTACCCATTACCCATGTTCTCATACTGGATATATACGACGCAGTAAATATTTTCTGCAGATATATTCCTGGAATTAGCGCGCAAAAACGAAGACTTTTGAATTTTACCATTAAGCTGTAATTAGCAGAACCATATGCACGCGCACCCATGGCGCTGGGCAACTCTGTATACGATTCTGATAATTGAGGTTACATTACAAATCAGGCTGATGAGGAATAGACAAATGGTAAGAATTTGTTAAATCCGAAACCGGTTCCTGTTTAAGAATGCTTTTTTAGGTGATTTTAAATGTCTTGCCCGCTCACGGTTTGGTATGCTGCTATATTTCATGTTGAGAACAATTTAGGTCTTAATAGACACAAGATGTGATGTATTTCTAGCGCATTAATTGTCCACGTTAGTGGTCGACGTTATTTTTTAAAATATATATATATATATATATATATATATCAAACTATGAGAATGAGTGCACACCACCACATTTGTGGATATATATTTATCTGAGGGTAAACGAAGCTACCAATAGTTTCATGTGCAAGGAATTTCTTATTGATCCTAACAATTCTGCCAGCTCGCAGCCTTTCAGATTCAAAATATTTTTTCTACTCTAGGCTCGAATTTTGGGGGGAGGGGGGGCAGTCGATTGGATCGACTCCAGTACGCAACTGGTACTTAATTTATCGACCCTCGAAAGGATGAAAGGCAAAGTCAACCTCAGTGGAATTTGAACTCAGAACGTAGTGACTGACGAAATACCGCTAAGCATTTCGCCCGGCGTGCTAACGTTTCTTCCAGCTTGCCGCCTTATGTCACACCTCTATCAATAGTTGCAAGTTTTATACATAATGGCATTATTACTGAAATATGAAATTAATGAACTTAGAACACGTTCATATATATTATAACTGATCAAATATTTCGCAAAGCATAAGAGAAATGAGTTAAAAATTGCTTGGCATGAGTCACGGAGCCTTTTTTAATGTGTTCGCTATGCTAACTTTAGATCCATGTGCTGCCTCTCTGAGTTACGTGTATTAATGTTTAAAAGTTTGATTCAGCCGAGCCGAGCGTATAGAATTGTAAGTAGCATGGGGCCAAATCAAACTGATTTAAATAATAATATAACTCCTAAATAAAGTTTCGTTTGCCTGCACACCCGTACTTGTACTCTAAACGCATGATAAATATTTTTCATTATATCTATATATATGTATAAGCATTTTATGCATATATTCATAAAATAAGGATAAAAATCACGTTAGTGATTATTATCAGGTAGTCAATATGGAATAAAAATTTATAAGCAGTAAAAATGTATAAATTATTATTCCATGTTGACTACATGATAATAATCACTAACGTGATTTTTATCCTTATTTTATGAATATAGTTGAAATATATTAAAAAACAAAAGGCAAAGACAGATGTATGAAATCCAAGCAAGTATATTGACACTCGGGAAAAATGAAAAAGTATTTTATGTTTCGAGCCTACGCTCTTCAACAGAAAGGAATATATATATATATATATATATATATATATATATATATATATATATATATATATATATATATATATATATATATGCGACGAGTTGTAATAAAAACTGTCTGCCCCAAATGGCAACAGTGAGACTGAACATTACACAACATAATTTCGAAGTAAAGTTCTTAACCACAAATCTTATGCCTGATCGTATATGGTATGCCATTTTACTTTTTAAAATCGTAACTGGAGTGCATATTTGCTTCTTATTATTAAAAGTCTTTCTTCGACTGTCTTTAAATTCTGAGTTCAAATTCTGCCGATGTCGATTTTGCCTTTCATCCTTTCAGGGTCGATAAGTAAAATACCAGTTGCATACTGGGGTCGATCTAATCGACTGAGCTTCTCCCAAAAAATTTCAGGCCTTTTGCCTACAGTAGAAAGGATAATCAATAGCCTTTCTGAAGGTGGTGAACTGGCAGAACCGTTAGCACATTGGACGAAATGCTTAGCGGTATTTCACCCGCCGCGGAGGTCTACTTTGCCTTTTATCCTTTCGGGGGTCGATAAATTAAGTATCAGTGAAATTCTAGTGTCGATGTAATTGACTGGTCCCCTCCGCCAAAATTTCAGGCTTTGTGCCTATAATAGAAATCATTTTAAAAAGTCTTTCTGAATGCGCCGAGCTGGCTGAAGGATTATTAAACATCTTTCCATAATGCTTTACGGTAAGGCCGTGGCTTTTTGGGGTGAATGGTATCAGTTGATTAGAGGAAGCTCGATATCTCACTAGGACGCATTTAATCGATGCTGAAGATACGAAAGGCAGCGTCAAATTGGTAGGGTTTTGACAGTAGCAATATGAATAAACATAAATATCTTCAGACAGTTATTGTTTCACTCTAACTTAATCACCATTTCCTTTTAAACATATAATTCAGCATTAACGTTAACGTTGGTCGACGTCTTGTAATATTAATGCCGTTACGTCATTTAGAGCTGTCTTCGCCGATTTAACTGAAGCAAATTTTATTGAGATTTGAAACTGGTCTTGCCGATTAGATCCACTGCGGTCTCCCCATTACACACAAAAGTCTAAAATTCATGACACTATATATATCTATATATATATATATATATATATATATATATATATATGTGTGTGTGTGTGTGTGTGTGTATGTGGGCGTGTATGTATATATATATATATTTTTTTTTTTTTTTTCAAATATATGTATACATGCATATTATCTAAATATATATACAAATGTATATACGAGTATATATATATATATATATATATATATATATATGTGTGTATATATATATGTGTGTGTGTATGTGTGTGTGTGCGTATGCGTGTATGTGTGTATGCATATATACTGGCATAAGTACCTATCTTTATACATATTTATAGGCGTAGTTTATTCACAAAATATATGTATTTATATGCAATATTCTCATACAAATTCATACACATATAAACTCTCTCTATGTCACTCTCACGCACACACACACACACACACACACACACAAACACACACACACACACACACACACACACACACACACATACACACACACACAGAGGCTCTTATATGCATAACAATTTTATTTATTCAACATTACGGTAGAATAAGATTATTGGAAAAATTGTTCACTATAAGCATTCATATCTTACAAGCATATCTATATGCCGGGACGCACATACATGCAGAAATGCTTATTTGTTGAGTCTGTTTCAGTTATTTAATAATATCGAAGTTGCTTTCTAACTTTATGGGTATTATTGTTTTGCTTATATTATCTTTTTTCCTTATTTGGCGGATATAATATTGATATTGTAGTTGTCACAAAAGGGTCAATGATAAAAATTGCAGACATATTATTCTGATGCGTTGTAATAAAACAAAGACAATTGTGATAGTTCCACAGTTTATTCCATGCATCGCCACGACTAACTGCAAAACAATTTATCATAGATAGCCGTAAGGGAAAATACTTATGGCTTTTTAACGTATGGGATGAGACGAGAAAATTGCTACCACAGCATATGTATATATGGAGTTCGTTGTAACGTTAAGCAGTAATTAGCTATAAAATCTCTACTAACAAACAAACAGAAATGAAGATGAATAATTAAAAATCAGAAAAATCGGCAAATTTATACAAAAATATAAATTAGGAGAAAAAAAGAACTTCAGGTAAAAGTTATAAAATACAAGTAATAGTAAATATAAATAAACATGTAAAATGCAATATATAAACAAGAAAATTGAAATACAAATAACAGAATACAAATGGCGAAAGAAAACTGACAAGTTTTCTTTTTTTGCGATCTAAATGAATTAAAATAAAGAAATAAAGAAATAAGTAAATTAACAAAGAAATAAGAAGAGAAAAATATAAAAGAAAACCACATGAATACAAAAGCAAAGATAAATAAAAGAAGACATATATAAGAAAACTAAATGAAACTACAGCTGTATAAAGCAGACGATAAAAGAAGCAAACCGTAGAATGGTGTGTGAGATTAGAAAACAAGATTTGTAGCTTTCTCTCTACTAACATAAAGAATGAAAACTAATGTCTAACTATCAATTTTACGACTTGAGTTGTGCTTACGAAGATTAAATGAACGAGAATTGTGCTACATTACGAAGAGATTTAAGTAGCAAGAAAGAACAAAGATTTATACTGGCCGTATACGCAATCGTGGTTGTTTGAGACCGTGGTTAAAACATATCATTCGAAACGTATATTTCTTATGTTTGGACAGAAGACAATGTAAAAAAAAAAATTAAAAAAATAAACAAAGAAACAAAACCCAAAATTACTCTGTGGAGTGAGGAAATAACAGACATTTCTGATCGGAGTCTTTTGCATTAGAAACAAATCGAATGACCTATTTTCCAATGATGATTTGCATTGCATTGACACTTCTTTTTATTGACCACACTACTGACTGGATAGCTTTATTGGTTATTTATTGATCTCAGTGTGAAGAAATGCGAATAGCAGCTTCTCAGAAAATAATCTCAGAACGTAGAAGAATGAAAGTAATTACTAAGAAATCTAGGGTTGCACCGTTTCAGGCATTTCTTTACCCTTCAATCCGTCAATTGTTGCAGCGTGTGTTTCAGGAGTCTTGATGAATCACAAAATAAAATAAAATATTATATAACATATTGTACATATAATACAATATGGGACAATTACCAAGACACACTCAGATTTCCTTAACTATAAAAGATATAAGCTATCTTTCAGTTGTGGTCTCCGCTTAACGATCACGCATTCAGTGAAGGCCAATAAACCGGCCACTCTAAATTGCCAGGCTTATTGAACAGCAGTGATTCCTTTTCAGCTCGAACGTCATTTAGAAGTAGTACTTGAATACATTAAGGATAGTTCAGTAATTTTCTTTCACTTAGAGAAGAATACTTACTATCTGGACTTTCTACTGAAAGGTCTATAGAGGACCATATTTACAAGGAGTACTGCTGAGAGCCGAAGCATAATTCTAAAGACATTAAATGAGTGCTTGCAAAACGGTTTGTTCCAGGTTTATGCGTGTGGGATAGGCCTTTGCTCATTATGTATTAGATTGGAGAAGATTTAAAAACGTTCTTTCTTGGATGCATGGTAAGATATAAACTGTGACCTGGATAGAACTGACAGGTTAAAACATGTCTGAGCGTCAAAGCTAAAGTTAAAAGAGTAACAATAATATTATCAGCAACAAAAAGATTGACAGAATCTGCAATAAAAATTAACAACTGCTGCATTATTAGCGACAACAACGGCAGCAACTTAAATTATTGAAGATGACATCCTGGCCTTGGTCGTCTTCTTTCCCCTTTTCGACATAATTATAAAGCAGTTGTCAGATGACTTTAAACATGCAGAGACAGTATGGTGTAGTAACGATTGCGTTTGTGAATGAGAAAGAGGTTAACGATGTTTGGAATGACTGTTCGTCTGTCAGAGATGGATTTAAAAGATGAGACTTGTTAATGTGAGGAGTTGAGAATTGCGAAGGATTCATTTTCCGCATCAGTACAATCTATCAGTAGGGGATGAGTTGAAAATGTTGAAGGAGAGTTGAAAATGTTGAAGGAGAGTTGAAAATGTTGAAGTTACCGGGAATTATATGAATTATGGAGGGATTATGTTTTTGATAAAAGTAGCCAAATAATTCGGAAACGTATCAAAGGGATGAATTTTGTTAAGATCAAACAATGATCCAGAGCAAATGGAAATATTTATTACTAATATCCAAGAGAGGGAGAGAGAGAGAGAGAGAGAGAGAGAGGGGGGGGAGGTGAATAACGAGAAGAGATGGATCTACATACATGCAGACACTAATTTTCGGGGTGAAGTTTGGATATAGAGAATTGACTAGACTGTACGATATTAAATACATAAAGTTTCAAAGATTTGTGACACTGAAGAGGAATAGAATGTTGAGTTTGTGTATTCAGATGTAATATTTGGGGATCTAGCTTGAATCGGAGTGAGTCAATGGTTGTTAGAAAGAAAAGACGAAGGCAAATTTTTTAGAGGACTTGTGTTTTAGTCTTTGGCATCTAGCTAAGTGCAGAAAATATGAGTGAGCTTGAGGTCCCGATAGCCGAACTTCAAATTCATCTGCACTCCTTGATGTGAGGTCGTATGAAAGAATAGATGTTTTCACGCAGGTTTCATAGTTGCTGTTATTTGCGGCGGGGGGGGGGAATCTACGCCAAGCCTTCTGAATTAATAAATACTTACTGTCGTTAGGTGTCTTATATTTGACAGCTGACAGATCATAGGATTTATTAATTTGGAAAATTGGTGTAGAGTTGTTATAGTCTTGCAGTAGTTATATATATAACGAGCAAAAATGTTCTTTGCGATAGATACTGGAAAAATAAATTAACAAATATATGTTGAACAGATATTCTTAGGTTCTTGCAGCTATTGATCGAGAGAGTGTAACTCATTCCTACGTTTCAAAATCAGAAAAAAAAAGAATCATATGGTATAAGTGTGTGTGAGTATGTGTGCGTTAGAGAGGGAGTGTAAGAGAAAGAGGGGGAGGGAACCTTCCACAGTTTCTGTCTATCAGATTCTCGCAGAAAGCATTGGTTTGTTCGTGTCGCTCAGTAGATTGAACCAGAAACTATGTAGTTTCAGTGAATGTTTCCTAACCACACAGCCATGCCTGCACCTATGCCTGTGCGATATGTGTATATGACTAAGTGTATATGTGTATATTACGATCGGGAGTTGAGCGTTTGTATGTTTATGAGATTGGGCTGAAAAACAAAATTGACAAAAACAACGAAAGGAGGACAGAAAAGGAGAAATATCTGGATGGAGGGAAACATAGATACGTCTGTTGAAAAGAAAGAGGGGTAGATAAAGGAGGAGAAAAGAAGCAGAGAGAGAGAGAAGGAGAGAGAAGCAGAGAGAGAGAGAGAGAGGGAGAGAGAGAGGGAGAGAGAGAGAGAGAGAAAGAGAGAGAGAGAGAGAGAGAGAGAGCGCATCTGCGCGAGAGGGAAGGATATGGGGAAAGAAAAAATTGAAATAGAAAGCAGAAATTGTAATCATGTGACCAAATGGAAAGCGTAGACTTGATATCACGTGACCAATAAACACGAGAAGAGAACCCATTATATATTATAAAAGGTTATTGATGTTTTGCGGTATATCATACCGGTAATTTCACGCTGATGTTAGTTATACATTAAACAAATTTAAAGAAAATATTAAGTACGGAAAAGAAATTAGTGCTAGCTCAATTTCAATACGAGCGTTTGACGTTGTTACATCATAAATCTGAAATAAAATCAATCATATGTAATGGCAGTTACATACATACATACATACATACAAATACATATGTATGTATGTATATATATGTATATATATATATATATATATATATATATATATATATGTAGGTATATGTATGTATATATATATATATATATATATATATATATATATATATATATATATATATATATATATATATATATATATATATATATATATACACACACATATATGTCTATGTATATATGAATGTATATATATCTATATTTAAATGCATACACACATATGTATAAATATATATGTATACATATATGTGTATATATATATATATATATATATATATGTAGATGTAACTATATATACGTATATCTACATATCCATGTATATATATATATATATATATATATATATATATATATATATATATATATATATATACATGTGTGTGTCTACGTATGTATATATATGTGTGTATGTGTATGTATAAAAATGTATACATATATATGCATATATATACATATATATATATATATATATATATATGTGTGTGTGTGTTTGTATGTGTGTGTGTGTGTGTATCTATATATGTATGGATACATCATTACGAGTAAATCTCTAAGAGAAAACAATTTTAACATTTTAAAAAATACACTAAATACATGTTGCCGAATATATTCCATCTAAATTTCTCTATAAAAAAGACACGTAAAAACCTTTTTCATTATATTATCCTATCATCTTCCAGGAATATAGAAATATACCGAGTTTTTGTATTGATTCCATTTTCACTTATTAAAGTTTCAGTCATGTCGAAGAAGAATTATATTTTGGGCTTTGAAGACTTTTTTTGTGTAATCACTTGATTAATACTTTACGCTTAAATAAAAGTATATTGCATTTTCAAGTCTTCTTTTGTATTAAACATAATGTGTTAGATTTCCTTACAAACTATCGTTAAGGATTCCGCCGTGGCAATATTATGTATATAGTAAGGAAATTATGTAAAAATAATGTTATTCATATGTAGACTTCAATATTTTTAAGCAAGTATTTCTATTAACATCACGAATCTAATCCAATAAACGATTTAAGAATAAGGATCAAAAGAAAGACTTTTAACGCAAGTCATTTACATTTACGCTGTAAGGAAACGAAATGGAGGATCGAATCTTTATTTATAATATTAATATTTCTAAATGTCATCATTATATTTGCTGTTAAGAAAATGTTTCGTTTCACGATTGTAAAAAGAAAAGTATTCAAACAAATATAAAGGTGAAAAGTTTAAATTTTGTTTCAGAAATAATTTTAACAAACACAAAGGCCTTTTATAATGCTGTCCTGTAGCATTAACATAATTTTCAAAAGAATCAGAAAATTTGTTTGGGAAGTCATAAGAAAATATTATTGAATACTGATAATAAATAAATTCTATAGAAAAATCTATAATGCCGGTGTGTTTGATAATATGGTACAATATGAATAATGTGCGGAAGACAAGAATGTGTTTTAAGTAAATATTTTTAGCAATGGAATTTGATTCTCAATCCTTTATCTTGAAGTCCATAGGAGAATAATAGTCTAAAAGAAAACGTCAATAACTACTGTTTGAGCAAGTGAAACTATTATCACCTAACCAATCAAAGAAGACTATATTATATTCATAATTTGCAAGTACATTTGCTATGTCGGACATGTTAAAATAAACTGTAGACTGAATATATCGCATAACGTGAAGAATGATTTTACCTTTATGTTTGTAGGTATTAAGAATTAATTTGATCTGTTGTCTTTGTGGCTTTTGGACATCATTCATTCAACACCGAATGTTGTGCGGCCTATATCTTTAACATAAGAAGTAAGGAACGTCGATATATCAATATTTCCTACGAATGTATAACGTATTTCTATCGCCAGCCATAGGTATTTCATTTCCAGTACATTCTAATGCAATTCTGAAGACCATGAATCTTTAGAGACATCAGTTTTTCACTTACTTATTATCCTCTTTTACTTGTTTCAGTCATTTGACTGCGGCCATGCTGGAGAACCGCCTTTAGTCGAGAAAATCGACCCCAGGACTTATTCTTTGTAAGCTTAGTACTTATTCTATCAGTCTCTTTTGCCGAACCGCTAAGTTTCGAGGACGTAAACACACCACCATCGGTTGTCAAGCGATGGTGGAGGGAAAAACACAGACACACAAACACACATACATACATACATATATATATGTATATATATATATATATATATATATATATATATACATATACACATCGGGCTTCTTTGAGTTTCCGTCTAGCAAATCCACTCACAAGGCTTTGGTCGGTCCAAGGCTATAGTAGAAGACACTCGCGCAACGTGCCACGCAGTGGAACTGAACCCGAAACCATGTGGTTGGTAAGCAAGCTACTTACCACACAGCCACTCCTGCGCCTAAATATTATCGGTCGAAGAAATTATTACTCTAAGTTAGAAGCAGGTAAAAATCACATTAACTGTAATGAACTATATCTAATGAATGAAATGTGACACATTTTCACCAAATTTGAACAACAATATCGGAGGTGTATCTTCCAGGCAAATGATTTTGTTTTTGCGATGGTGTCTTGAAACTAAAACGGTTATAGCTATTGAAAAAGATCTCTAGTGTTACCTTCACTTAAACACTTATTATTTGGTCACTGACGCGATTCTACAGCATCCCTGAAGTGGAACTGCGCCAGCGATCAGTTCCGCAAGTGGTGCTACGAAACATTTGACATCCAATGATGTTTAAGAAAAGTTATCATGTGTCTTCCACGCTGTAAATGTAACCCAGAATCTTCTTAACTAACAAGAAGCTGTTTAACAATCTCTCATGATGGAAGAATATCAAAAATCACTCATCCACGATAGCATTAGCATCTAAGACTCCTTCAGAAAACGCTTAAGACGCATATTTCTTCTTCCACCTCAAGCAAAAGCTTCAAAGCTTAATATGAAGTATATAAATTAGCCAATATAATCTTTCACACAAACTTTCACACCTGCCAATACGGTGGACTCTTCTAGTCATAAGACCAGTTATAGCGCTAATGATCTATAATAATATTAAAACTCAGAGAAATATATGAAATTTATGGATAAAAGAAGGCATTACAAATCAACCGCTGCGAACCAAAAGGTATTAAACAAAGCAGACTGACTAATCTAGTCCCACACACAGGCAGAATACAACACAATTGTCCTCATTTCGCCCCCACACACATACCCACAAGACAGCAGATTTCTGAAAAAGAACGAAATCTCGTTGAACACAATATTTAACCTTGTTTTCAATCAACAACAGGAAGTCATTTTAACTCATAGTCCTGAAGCAAAAGACCAAACCAAATATCATACATTTTCCTCACATTTTCTTTAGATATATTACTTACTTGAAATAGATATAAAAGTTATAAATTTTTTTTGAGATAAATGTTCCATTATTTTTGTTCTTGTATATATATCAGATCATACTCCAAGCATATTTCAATGTTATGCATTTTATATTGCGACTTACAAAGAATAACGATATTGGTCACAGACACCCAAGGGGATTTAACTGTATTTCCGTCGAATATGAGACACCGCTGAAGTGATTTGTGAATTCCACCCCCCTCTCTCTCTCTACTTGTTATTTTTTATCTTTATAACACAGCACGTCCATAAGAAATATTATCTCAAGACAACGACCACAGTAACTGGCCTTTCAACAGTATGTATACATTAAGCATGATATACAGATGGCTATCTTAATTAAATTCTACCTAAATTGTTTATAATGGATATACTTGCATCTTCGAAATTCCATTTAGAAGGCATTGACCAACCTCAGGAATCGACAGTAAAATGTTTGATCAAATTGCATCTAAGTTAAATTGAATTGACATTCAAGAAGTCGCAGAGAATCTTTTCTTTTTGGTTCCACCAACCTTGAAACAAAAGGTTAAATATAGATTTCTAACACTGGGACACAACACTGATGAAATGGATGTTCAAATATGTGCTCTGATCGATTCTTTACCTGAATAGTCGACACAGTATTTCACTGATTAAATAAAACAATGTATCCAAGGAAATTATAGGACAATATATTCAAAGGAAATTCGAATAATCTTGGCGTTATTCAGAAAATATCTTGGGAAGATACAAGCAAAGAAAAAAAGAGGATAAATATAAAATACACAGCTAACAAGAATACAAAGTCAATGTAAAGGAAAGGAAAGGGAAATGGTAGTTGAAACTGTTGTTCATTTGTATGCGAGAAAGAAGAAAAGAAGGATGCAACGGGAACTAAAATACTTGTTGGGTCTGAGATAAAACGTGTTACATGAGCAGACAGGAAGTGAGTGTCGTGAAGGAGGTTTTATTTTAGTAGCAAAGAGGGAAATAGGCGTGACACAGGTGCGAAAGAATGTAGCGAATTATGTGTGAAAATTGTTTATGTACATATGTGAGTGGTTGAACGAATAGAGATTGGAGTGTGAGTACCTCCTGTTCATTGTTGTGTGTGTTTGAATGTACATAATAGTGAAGAATAAATGTTTTGGGATGGTGACATATATGTGTGAGTGTATATGATGGCTGGTTGGAGTTGTGTAAATTTATAGGAAGAAAAGAGGTGAGAGTGGGTGTGAAGTGTCGCCTTGTGTGCATGCATTCAGGGAATAAATGCATGGGGTGCATCGAACTAGATCTGAGTAGGGTGGTGTTATTTTGTTCAGAATATTACTACGGATTGAGGTAATCTTTCCAAATCATGGACGCCTTTCCTGCTTCTCCCCAAAATTTACATATATTACTAGCATTGAACAGTGTAGTATAGAGTATTTAAAGGAAATTAATGAGGAGTTGACTGACAATTTTGTCGTGCATTTGTGGGCATCCGTACCAACAGCATCCAACCACTCTGTTCTGTAACCTGCCACTGCAAATCTCTTCTGTAACCTGCCGATTCAAATCACTTCAAATTCCAACCAGCATCTGTGGGATTAGGCCATTCAATAGAATTGCAAATTTCTGACTTTTATCGAACAGCAGTTAATCTTCTGATTAAACACATCTGTCACTGCCGCTATCTAAATAGTTGAATAGTTCACTAACAACTAAGTTGATACAACATTGCGTATATGACTGTTCAAAGCTGATAATGAACGAAGCGTACCAAGAGAAGAGTGAGGGAGTAATCATCCCTAAACTCTGAGAAATATTGCTATGCTGTTGTGTAAGAATTATCGGTCATCGAATAACGTGTGTTATAATTGCTGGAACGATCTATTTAGGATTACAGAGATACCACATTGACATACGGGTGATTATTTACAGTAGATTATGTAGGACGGAAAACTCAGCCGAGAACTATATAACTAATGCATACTGACTTTAAGTAGGTACTGCAAGGTGATGTAATTAATATATATCAGAAGGCACTATAAGGTGATAGGTTTCGTGTAGCAATAAGTAGATACCACGGCTAATGAAGCATACGATTTTGTTCTTCATGTTATTGTGTGCGGACAGAGGGTGAGTTGAAACGTTCATAGGTTGATTATGAAGGAGTGATACAAGAAAAAAGAAATCTTGCATGCATTAATTTCATCTTTGATTATTAATAACTGCCTGACTGTTCATAGAAAACTTTAAAAGTAACTAGTACGAGCATATGGCGTAGTGGTTAAGAGCGCAGCCTACTAACCCCAAGATTCCGATTTCGATTCCAAGCAGTAAAATGAAAACTAATAATAATAATAATAATAATAATAATGATGATGATAATAATAATAATAATAATAATAATAATAATAATAATAATAATAATAATAATAATAATAAACACACGCCAGAAAAGGTCACAGAAAACGAGAAAGCAACTATACTCTGGGATATGCCAATACACACAGATAGAGAAATTAAGGCAAATAGACCAGATATACTTGCCAAAGATCATGAAGAAAAAAATGGTTTCTAATTGATGTATCAATACCAGCAGATGACAACGTTTCTCTAAAAGAAATGGAAAAACTTTCAAAATACAAAGACCTGGAAATAGAGATAACTCG
Source organism: Octopus bimaculoides (assembly GCF_046866305.1). Lineage (NCBI taxonomy): Eukaryota > Metazoa > Mollusca > Cephalopoda > Octopoda > Octopodidae > Octopus > Octopus bimaculoides. The sequence goes on along the minus strand of NC_142930.1, from coordinate 120,859,010 downwards.
AATGTGGAATCTAAAAACAGAAACAATTCCTATCATAGTAGGTGCCTTAGGTATAATAAAAAAATATTCAGACAAATACATAACAAAAACACCAGGACTTACAAATATATATAACATACAGAAAATTGCACTACTGGGTACTGCACACATTCTACGCAAAACACTTTCAATACAGTAAACATAGGAGCACCACAGCAAACCACAGCACATACCCAAGGCGCACAGAGCTGCGCTCGGTAGTGAAGTGAAAGCACGTTATAAAAATAAAACTACTGAACAATAATAATAATAATAATAATAACATCGAAAAAATACCTTAGAAATGAGAACCCAGGTTCGAAATTTCCCCAAGACACCTGAAGAAGGCTGGAGGTTATATCAGCCGAAATGGTGTGTTAACAAACAAGATGAGGACAAATATCCGTCGAATGTAAATAATGTACAGAATTCCTCATCTCTTAAATATAGAACTGTAACTAGTAACAACTTCTCTTGAAAATGGACAAACATTTGGCACTGTGTTGTCATCAAAAACCTGCAGAAAAAGTACATTCAAGCTGTTATGGTTGCTACGTTAGAGGCTGACGCTCCAGCTTTTTCGACATTGCAAAGTGCAAACCTCCACCGTTGAGGAATACATTGATCATGTTCATCACATGATGATGGATGACCAGCGATTGACTATAAAATCAAATAGCCAATGTTATTAGCATATCTCGTGAGAGAGTTGAGAATATTTTGTACAATGGACTTCGCATGATGAAGACTTCTCCTCGGTGGGTACCACGTCTTCTGATACATGAGAAAAAGCGCGCCTGGCTGATCGTATCTTGGGAAAATCTGACATTGTTTGAAGCAGATTCAGCTGGTTTCCCTGAACGTTTCTTAAGTCAAAATAAATGTTGAGTTCATCACTTTGAACCAGAGACAAAGCGACAATTTAAGCAGTGGAAACATCCCTCCTCACCTGCTCCAAAGAAGGCCAGGGTCGTTGATGACCTCAGTCTTTTGGGATGCAAAAGGCATTGTGTTTATTGACTACCTTCAAAAGGGCTACACTACCAATGGGGAATATTATGCCAATTTGCCGAGGTAATTACCAAAATACCCAGGAAACTGATGGAGGGGGTTTGTTTCATCAGAGCAATGCTCCACTATACAAGTCCGTGACTTCAAAGACTACTCTGCGTGATTGTAGCTTTGAACTGCTCGGTGACCCTTCCAATTCTCCTGATTTAATTCCTTCTTGCTATAATATGTTCCGCAACACGAAAAAACTCTTGACTGGGAACCGTATCGCAGTGATCATGACGTCATATCCGCTGTTGATGATTTATTTCTTGACCAATAGAATGGAAGCTTCTTCACCAATGGGAACCAAACACTGCAACACCGATGGAAGAAGTGTATGGACCACAAAGGGGACTATGTTGAAAAATAAATCTCATTTGATCACATTCCATGAGAGTATCTTGGTCAGCCTATGCACTTTTCAGCCGACCTTCGTATATCGACACAATAATTAACAGTAACTTTGTGAAATTTTGACCTGTTTTTGTCAGATTGCTATGCTGTGCAAGACGACCTCTTAGTGGCCTATTTAATGGGAGAATAATCATTTTTTTCTCGGGCATTAACTTCAGAGAATTGTGGAGGAGAGGCAACAGTCAATGATAGTGTTACGGTCATTGACATAAAAATATAATGGTGACATCATCTCATAGTGACTCATTAATACGATTTCAATTCCCAACATTACGTCACAAACATTATTGCGATAGTTGTTTGTTCAGAGACAACGTCAAGCATACTTCAGTTTATTAAATCTCTTCAACTAAGCATAAGCTTCTCTGTAATTATTGATTATTTTATTATGCGGATGATATATCACAGTAATTTTTCTAATCCCTTCTTTAAATGTACTCCAATTTTCTCTGGCAAGAAGTATTAAGAATTTTGCTCATTTGCTTAAGCATTCACTCATTACTATTTCGGTAACTAGAGCGAAGTCCGTGATCGTTGAAGCGGTCTGAAAGGCCGAACCATGTCCAGAGATGTCTCCCACACTTGTCGAAATGGTTGAAATAATATCGTTTATTGATCAGTGCTGTTAATCTTCTTCAGCGGATAATTATTTCTCATTAGTTTTCTTCTTATTCTCACTAAATTAAGAACGTCGGCACTAACCTAACTGTTGTTTTTCTATGCAGATGACATCTCTGAGTTATTTACTTCTTTCTTTACCTGTGTCTCTTTTTCCCTCTCTGTATGTTTGTATATGGCACATTCACACATACACACACACACACACACACACACTCACGTATATGTACGTATACGTATATATATGTAAATATATATGTATCTATATATATACATACAAACACACGCGCACACATATATATGTGTGTGTTTAAATGTATATTTACATATATATATATTTGTATATATACCTACATTGATACATAGATACATATATATATATCACTTAACATTTATCTCCAGCAAAGCTGGTACTCTTCCAATATCATATTTTTTTACACTTTCCTGTACGGTTCGCACTTTGATAAGCCACTAATATTAATATTATTATTAATAATATTCTTGTATATATATATATAATTTTTACTAATTGCCAACCTATAAGTAGATGTTTCGCATTGCGTTTTTTACAGACTAAACATTGACCAAGTTGGAGTAATTTCCATACCTAATCGTTATATTTTGTAGTAGGAGTTCTGAATGAGAAGGGAAGATGCAAGACGATCACCAAAAATGGCCGTGCATAAGTTTTCGGCGACCTCACATAAACCAATCAAGAAACAAGGTTTCAAAGCAGAAAAATGCCCATAATGAAAATCTATTAGATAATGTTCATTTCAAGACGTTACTGTACATTGTTAATATTTCGTGGGACTTCTCTTAGCTACACGAAATTCTCCAATAATCGAGAATATGTCAGAAGACCTCCAGGAAAGCAAAACTACCGTCGTTACACGACGGAAACAGTGAAGTTCAGCGGTAAAAGTCTGATGCTTTGAGGGATAGTTAAAAAGTGATGGTCAAGAAAGTTGGTTAAAATTGACGGTAACTTGAATACACCCAGTTCCTGAAGGATAATTTTACACCAGACTTGGATGAAGGGGAGATATTTCAGCATGACGGAGCTCCATGCCAAAGATCACGTGCAATACAACAAAGTCTGGCTAATGAAAGTGTTAGTGTATTAAAAGATTGGCCACCTCAGAGTCCTGACTTAAATATCATGAAGCACATATGGACAGAAGTAAAAAAGCAAGTTCGTCAGAAGAATCCAAGCAATTTGAGGGAGCTCAGTCAGAGAGAAAGCCATCTCATACATTTGAAGATGACGACGGATCTGTACGCATCTCTTCCCAGGTGCATTGAAGTAATTATTCAAGCGAAGGGAAGCCACACGAAATATTAACAATGTAGAGTATCTTCTTGTCTTATGAATTTTCATTACAGACATTTTTCTGTTTTTGAAACGTTGTATCTTGACTGGTTTATGTGAGGTGACCGAAAACTTTTCCGCAGTCATTTTTGGTGGTCGTCTCGCATCTTCCCCTCTCATTCAGAACGCCTGCTACAAAATATAATGGTTAAGTATGGAAATGACTCCAACAGGGCCGATGTTTCTTCTGTAAAAAATGTAATGCGTAACATTGGCAATTAATAAAAATTTACAATAGTTTAATGTGGCCGAAAACCTTTGCACGGTACTGTATATATATATATATATATATATATATATATTATTATAAGATCTGGTAATTATTCATAAATTAATATATTAATTAATATCGATTAATTATCAGGGGGCCAGCACATTTAAAGAATCAAAGAGATTCAGAAATATTATCTGCAATCTCAGGGGATTAAGGTACATTTTAAAAATAACGTCGACCACTAACGTGGACAATTAATGCGCTAGAAATAGATCACATTTTGTGTCTATTAAGACCTAAAAAGTTCTCAACATAAAATATAGCAGCATACCAAAAAACGTGAGCGGGCAAGACATTTAAAATCACCTAAAAAAATCATTATTAAACAGGAACCAGGTTTCGGATTTAACAAATTCTTACCATTTGTCTATTCCTCATCAGCCTGATTTGTAATGTAGCAGTAATTTTCAGAATCCTATACATAGTTGCCCACCGCCATGTGTGCGCGTGCATATGGTTCTGCTAATTACAGCTTAATGGTAAAGTTCAAAAGTCTTCGTTTTGGCGCGCTAATTCCAGGAATATATCCGCAGAAACTATTTACTGCGTCGAATATATTCAGAATGAGAACATGAGTATTGGGTAAATATTATTATAAGATCTGGTAATTATTCATATATTAATATATTAATTAATATCGATTAATTATCAGGGGGCCAGCACATTTAAAGAATCAAAGAGATTCAGAAATATTATCTGCAATCTCAGGGGATTAAGGTACATTTTAAAAATAACGTCGACCACTAACGTGGACAATTAATGCGCTAGAAATAGATCACATTTTGTGTCTATTAAGACCTAAAAAGTTCTCAACATGAAATATAGCAGCATACCAAAAACGTGAGCGGGCAAGACATTTAAAATCACCTAAAAAAATCATTATTAAACAGGAACCAGGTTTCGGATTTAACAAATTCTTACCATTTGTCTATTCCTCATCAGCCTGGTTTGTAATGTAGCAGTAATTTTCAATATATATATATATATATATATATATATATATATATATATATATATATATATATATATATATATATATATATATATATATATATATATATATATAATTTTTGTTTATTCTTTATGTGTCTCGACCATACGTGCACTGATGAATAAAAGATGCAGCTTACTACATAGTTTTTGCTGTATTAATTATCAAACCAGTGGTTTGCCGTTAAGTTAAATGTTTTTAGGAGGTTAACTATGAAAATTGCATTCCCTCGCTTTCGGTAAATATGTGCTTATTTTTGGTAGTTTTTGACTTATTTAGTCCCTCTAAGCGTGATATAAATTATATATATATACGGAAAAAAACGATGGATTTTTTCCTTATGGGTTTTTTCACGCTGACTACTTGATAAATTCTTATAAAGATTTTATCCTATATATATATATATATATATATATATATATATATATATATATATATATATATATATATACATATATACACATACAAATAATCAACAGGATATCAAATAGTGATGCAGTACAACCGTTTCAAGCGGCTCCATTTAATTTTATATATATATATATGAAAATATGTGTGTCCGTGTATATATTCTTTTTTCTTTTATTCATTTACTTTCTTCAGTCATTTGACTACTTACTACACAGCTATTCCTACGCGTACACACACACATACACACACACACACACACACACACACACATACACACACACACACAAACACAGACACACACAGACACACACACACACACACACACGCACAAACACACACACACACACACAGACACACACACACACACACACACACACACACACACACATATATATATACAAGCATGTTTATATGCAAATGTTTATATATACATATATATATATATGTAAATATATATTTGTATTTCAAAAGAAGCTGTATTTTAATTTGCAAAGGAAATTGTGAAATTAACTTCTCTGTGAAACTCAGTAACCTGTAAAATTAAATAATAGATATAATAGACACAAGCCCAGAAATCGACAGAAAAACTGGTCACGTTGTTTATTAGAGTTATTCGTTTATTCCCATTTATATTTATGAAGTTTTTATTTTCAAATATTTCATATTTCCTTCTCTGTAACTCTAATATTCTTGTATGAAAAGTTATACGCTTTTTCACGTATGAGCAACCGTATACTTATGCGGACATGGCTATGTTGTCTATCCGCCCACGGGGAATGCTTTACTACCGGTCTTGGTTAGCTTGTGCTACCGTAGCTTAGCGAGTTGCCAAATGTGACGATAGAATAAGTATTAAAATTTAAGATATCATTAATTGTGGGGTTGACTTGTTCGACAAAAAAAAAAAAAAAAAAAAAACCGATCGAGAAGGTGTCCCAAAATGAAGGACGCAGTTAAATGACTGAAACAAATAGATTGAGCACTCCATAGATACGTGTACCCTTAGCGTTGTCCTCGGGGAGTTTCAGCGTGACACAGAGTGTGACAATGCCTGTCCTTTGAAATACAGGTACTACTCATTTTTGCCAGCTGATTGGACTGGAACAACGTGAAATAAATTGAACTCACGACCTACGACCGTCAGCCGAATACCCTTACCACTAAACCATGCGCCTTCACTGTTAGCGATTATATATAAAATAAACACCACCTGCACCTTATTTTGTACGTTATCTACAGCGTAATATAAATCTCCCTTAATATTTTCAATAATCTCACCTGTCTTTCGTGGCTTAAGTGTGTAAATATAATGCTACAGAGCATTATGGCTGTTAACCACTTTAATACGAAGATTAGCTGTTCCTATTTTATATGATCTATCTCTCGCAGTGGAGAAACTATTTAGCTTTCGTGTAATATAACAATCTGTCTTGAATAGGTGTTAAAGTGAAACTTCATTTTATTCTTTGGAAAATCAAAATTCCTTACACTCCATCGCTTATGATTGATTATAAAACTGCTGAATGACTTGTGACTCTCCTTGGTTACGTGGCAAGATCAATATAAATGATGTCTTCATTTTGTTGCAGTATTGTCAAATCAGTTTCATCTGATTCATTATTGCTTCCTACAGATGAACCTTATACAAAATGAGTGTTACCAGCCATAAGATCTTGATATATAGCAGCCATGTTAACCTCTTCACTATCGCTCTTACGATGAATATTCTAAGCAATCAACATCAACCGCTTGCTGCTGTCTTGATGCTCCATTGAAATTTTATTTCCATTTCTTGTAATTTCTTCTTAATTGTAATGTAGAAACAGGAATAAGACTCTTTGTTGCTTCACATCTTTGTATTTACTTCCAGCCTCTCGGTTTCAATATTTAATTCCAAATCGACATTGCTGCTATGCTGAGAAAACAAAATAGAGTTATATACTAAAAATTTTATACCTCACCAAAAACGAAACCAACGATGTTATTATCATAATACAAACTCCATAATAACCTACTATATTTACAAGGCACAAAGGTTGCGACGTCGCTTTGGTGCCGTGGTTATACATCGTGAAGTTTCGAGGCGGCTAGAGGGTAAAATCGTTAGCATGTCGTCTTTATGTTCTAAGTTCAAATTCTGTTCCGAGGTGGACTTTGACTTTCATTATATAGGAGTCGATGAAATAAGTTCCACTTGAGCACTGGGGTCAATGTAATCTCCTGTTCTTCTAAATTTAAGGTCTTATGCCTATAGCAGAAAGAATTTACAAGACACAAAAGAAAGAAATTTCTTTTGATTTCATATATATATATATATATATATATATATATATATATATATATATATATATGAAATGCTGTTCTCTCCATTCATAGCATACTAGTGCATTCATTATCAAAAGATCATAATATTTGTATCGACTAGACTATATTAACATACTTCGATGAATCAGTACTCCAAGAAAAGAGAAAATTAAACCGCTACTGCTGTATATAAATCAGTTATACTTTGAAACTTCTTCCATTATCTCATTAGCTATGTTTCTTTTAAATTAATTAAAGGTTTACATCTGTGAGGTGGACAGCAAAATTGATCTATATAAATGTAATTGAATTGCTTTGAAGCTTCTATTACCAGAATTAGGTGTTGTGAATCATAGTGTACGCATTCAGAAAGACGAACGTTCGAAATATACATACGTTTCCTGCGTAACTCATTTAAAGACTATATTTTCTGAAGTTTTTTCTGTTTGCAAAATCGCGGCACCGTTGCAACCAGCGCTAATGTTTCTCATACAGGATACCATGCCACTATGGGTGGGTTGATTGTGAGAGGTGAAATGGTGTGAGACAAATTGCAATGTTTATAGAAAGTTATGGATATTTAAAAAAAAAAAAACTTTCTAAATGTCTTCAAAGCTTGCTTACCAACCACATGATTCTGGGTTTAGTCCCACTGCGTGACACCTTGGGTAAGTGTCTTCTACTATAGCCTTGGGCCGACCAAAGCCTTGTGAGTAGATTTGGTAGACGGAAACTGAAAAAAGCCCGTCGTAGATATATATATATATATATATATATATATATATATATATATATATACGCATGTATGTGTGTGTATATATGTTTGTGTGTCTATGTTTGTCTCCCCAACATCGCTTGACAACCGATGCTAGTGTGTTTACGTCCCCGTAACTTAGCGGTTCGGCAAAAGAGACCGATAGAATAAGTACCAGGCTTACAAAGAATAAGTTCTGGGGTCGATTTGCTCGACTAAAGTCAAATGACTGAAACAAGTAAAAGAGTAAAACAAGAAAATAGAGTAAGTCTTTTAGAAAGAATGTTATGGATGTAAGCTCGATGTTGTTCTCAAATTAATAAGGAAGACAAGAGAGGGGGGGAAATATTTCGCAAATTTCTTCGACTTCGCATTTGTCAATTTCAGGACCAATTTCCTAGTGACCAACTTAATCAGCCAAATGATCAGACAGGTTTTTCTACTTATTTCAGTGACCAACAGTTCTAAGAATATTACATTAAACTTAAAAGGTTTATGTTTTACATTTTACTTGTCTCAGTCATTAGTCTGCGGCCATGTTGGGGTACCATCTTGAAGAATTTTTTAGTCGAATGAATCGACCCCAGTATTTAATGCTTTCTGAAACCTAGTACCAGTTGTCAAGCGGTGGTGAGAGACAACACAGACAATATGTCACACACACACACACACACACGCACAAACACACACATACATGTACACACACACGCCCACACGCACACACATATACACACACATATATATCTATACCATGGATGCTTTCAGTTTCCGCTTACTAAATCCGCTCAAGTTACGGGGACGCAAACACACCAGCATTGGTTGTCAAATGATACTGGGGGGACAAAGAGACATACAAACACACACACACACACACACACACACACACACACACACATATATATATATATATACGACGGGCTTTTCCCAGTTTCCGTCTACCAAATTCATTCACAAGGATTTGGTCGGCCCGAGGCCATAGTAGAAGACACTTGCCCAAGGTGCTACGCAGTGGGACTGAACCCAGAACGATGTGGTTGGTAAGCAAGCTACTTACCACACAGCGACTCCGCAAAATATTCGTAATACTATCTACAATAAAAGCCCTTTTCTGTTGTGAAATCCCTTAGAACAAACGCATACTTTCTCATGCCGAAAGTCAGAAAACGTATCATATATATATATATATATATATATATATATATATATATATATATATATATATCAAATGGATGTGTTATAATACTATTCCACTTATACAAAAACAGCCATACCAACAATCCAACATATCTCCATCATCAGCAGCCCCACGGATATCATTATGGATTCGACACTTGGGCAGTACCATTTAATCCAGTGGTGTCAACAGCACTAAAATAAGTGTTGTTTGGGAACAAACATACCAATGAAACCACAACTTTCAAACACACTTACCTTAAGCACAACTGTATCGGTAGTAATTCTATAACCAACTCCTAAATATGTAACTAATATATATATATATATATATATATATATATATATATATATATGACGAAAATAAGAAAATGGAGATAAAATTGATAACTGATAAACGTCAATTATCAATTTTATCTCCATGTTCATATTTACCTTAAATATAGATAAACCTCGGTTATCCCTTTCCTTATCTATCATTTATGAGCATTAATACTAATACTCATAATCACATATAAGTAATACACCTGTTAATTCATTGGATACAATTATCCCTTAGACGGTTGTCATAACGTCTAACTTAACTCACCTATATATATATATAAGTGTGTGTGTGTGTGTGTGTGTATACGTATACATATATTCCCTTTCTCTGTTTCGCTCTCTCTCTCTCTCTCTCTCTCTCTCTCTCTATATATATATATATATATATATATATATATATATATATATATATATATATATACATATGTCAATAGAGACCTTAAATGTATGTACGCTTGTATGTATTTAACTATATTTTAGAGTAATAAAATAAACAAAATAACATGAGTTTGGTGATCACATTTTAGATATTTCGTCTCAATTTTTGGCTTAAATCGAAATTTGTAATTATTTTTATTATTCTGCTATCGAATACATCGTTATACGTTTGAGTATAGAATCTCACGTTGTAGATTTTATAAAACATATTGTTCTGAAACTTTCATAGAAGAAGAATTTTATGTGTTTACATACACAAATCAATCTATTTTGAAATAGAACCTTTAGCTAAAAGCTTCCTTCTCATCTGAATTAATTAAAGCATATCTCAATGATGGTGACTGTATCTTTCGAACTGAACCTTAAAAATAGTAAAGTAACTCGTGGATATTCTGTACCCCTCAGCAAAATATTATGAGGTTGTCAATATTCATTCCACTCCTTTTAGATAGGCTGGACAAAATGAGAATTAACTGTTTTAGCCGTGGACTCAAGTGCTGGAATATATACAGCAATTCTCATCATTAATAGACCACAGAATATTAAATTAAAAGCGAATGAAAATTACAGAGTATATTTGAACACCGTGGAAAAATTTGGAAACGAACTGTTCCTCCTATGACTGTCAGTTTGAATTCTGAATCCACCCGTTTCAGCTGCTTCACCACTTGGTTAAACGAGCTGCCCAAAAGCACATTCTTTCACTTAAATACCTAATGCCTATGCTATAAATATCTGTGCAAGAATACTTTTACCATAATATACTTAGCGTTTGGCAAAGCGCAACAACACGGAATAATTGATTTACCTTATGTAGATTCCTGTTAATGCTTTTATGGGTTTACGAATAAGACATCTTTACAGCGTATAATCAGATCTATGAAAGAACAGTACAGCTTAAACCCTTATATTGTTTTCGGTAATGCTTTGTGAAAATATTTGGTCGGACCACTCAAAGGATGTATAGCTGATTTACATGAAAGATAGTTAAATAGCATATTTATAGATTGATCAAAATGATATTAAAAACTGCATTGAATATATGGAATATGTATTCGAGTTGGAGAGATGAACAAAGGCAAAGGCCTTCTATTTCTTGGCATACAATTTATTGGTATATCAGATGCAAGGATCGAGTATGTTCTTCTTGTATGCTGATTATTTACAGCGCATATTTGTTTTTGTTTTCTTAGTTTCATAATATTTTTTCATAATATCTGTCTTGTACTTGGAAAGTGGTTTCATATGAGGTTTAGTTAAGTGTACAAAAGAATCAGAGAATATCTTAACTGCACGAACGGCTTAGAAACATGTAAACTTACTGAAACGCCGTTTATTATTATTATTATTATTATTATTATTATTATTATTATTATTATTATTATTATTATTATTATTATTCAGGCAGTGAGCTGGTGTAATCGTTAGCACGAATTTCGTCTGCCATTACGCTTTGAGTTCAAATTCTGCTGAGGTCGACCTTACCTTTTATCCTTTCGGGGGGGTCGATAAATTAAGTATCATTTAAGCACTGGTGTCGATGTAATCGATTCATCTCCTCCCCCAGAATGCCTGCTCTTGTGGCAAAATTTGAAACCATGATTATTATTATTATTAAAGCGGCGAGCTGGCAGAATCGTTAGAAAGCCGGTCGAAACGCTTAGCGGTATTTCGTCTGCCACAACTCTCTGAGTTCAAATTCCACCGAGGTTGACTTTGCCTTTCATCCTTTCTGGATCGATAAATTAAGTACCAGTTATGCACTGGGGTCGATGAAATCAGGAAGAATACTCAGAAAATAAAACAAACGACTCCAATTTTCTTTCTGTTTCTTTTCGTTCTCAATACCTTTTATTACCATCATTTTGGGGGAAACTGCGATCGGACTGAACTTTATCTTGTAAGATACAACAATGGAACATAGGTTATAACATTGGATAGCAATATGAATATTACAATATCACGCTATCTTCTACATCTTACCATATGAGAATAAAGAATGGTTTTTAATATATGAACACGGCCACGCATTTGAGGTTGCAGCCGGTTGAAGACGAAGATTGTAATAACATTTATAACAAATGTATCACAATCTTCATGGATTTAAACATAACAGAAATATGCAATGTAAAATATCAGCATGCAAGAAGAACACACTCGATCCTTGCATCTGATATACCAATAAATTGTATGCCAAGAAGTAAATATGCTATAAATATGCTATTTAACTATCTTCCTTGTAAATCATTTATACATTCTTTGAGTGGTCCGAGCAAATATTTTCACAAAGCATTACCGAAAACAATATGATGGTTTAAGCTGTTCTGTTCTTTCATAGATCTTCACGGATTAATATCTAGTATTTTAGTTGCTGGAAAATATTTACAAGTATTGTGTTTCAAACTTTATGTGCTGTTCGGTTGTAATTATAATTTATGATAATAATTTGTGACTTATAATTAGTTTATAGCGATTGTAATTTTATTGTGATTCTTAACATATAATTATATATGCTGTTGTAAAGTATAGCCAGGCGATTATAGCTTATCATTATAAACTCTAATTATAATTTTATTGCCATCATAATTTGAGTTTCTTCTTATATTACCTATCGATCGACTTTAGCATTTAGCATGTTATAAAACTTGTAGATGAGAAATGAAGATGAAGTTTCATAACTCAAGCTCGGCCCATGGAAATGTTTACATACATGCATATGGAGAAAAAAACAACTGATACACAAGAGTAACAAGAAAAATATCTACCATAACAAAGCGTGATCCTCTCCAGAATGATTGATTCAACTTCGTCATCGATTAGCTCTGTGAAGTTTGATCAACAACTTTCAACTCACAAACAGTCGTTTCAGAAAAAACTTAAAAGTGAGAAGTTATATGAGTTATTTCTCTTTATCTTTTACTTTGGTTGTTTCAGCCAGTAAACTGCAGCCATGCAGAGGCACTACCTTCAAAGGTTTTATCGCACAAATCCACCCAAATGCCTATTCTTAAGTGTGCATCTTATTCTATGAGTCGCTTTTGCCGAACCGTTGGAGTACCGGGAAGTGAACAAACCAACATCAGTTGTCAAGCAGTGGGTAAGGACAAGCGCAAAAACATAAACATAAAGGTACATGCATATACATACATATATATATATATATATATATATATATATATATATATATATATATATATATATACGTACATATATATACTCTTTTACTTGTTTCAGTAATTTGCTGGAGCACCGCCTTTAGTCGAGCAAATCGACCCCAAGACTTATTCTTTGTAAGCCTAGTACTTATTCTATCGGTCTCTTTTGTCGAACTGCTAAGTTACGGGGACATAAACACACCAGCATCGGTTGTCCAGTGATGTTGGGTGGGGGGACAAACACAGACACACAAGCACACTCACACATATATACATATACATATATACGACGGGCTTCTTTAATTTCCGTCTACCAAATCCACTCACAAGGCGTTGGTCGACCCGAGTTTATAGTAGAAGACACTTGCCGAAGGTGTCACTCAAAGGGACGGAATCCGAAACCACGTGGTTGCAAAAGGATCTCCTCCTAATCGAATGGAATATTTGCCTGTTCGTTATCCAAACTAGAACCCTTCTTTCTTTACATTTAGAATAACGATAATTTACAGCAATTTGGGTATATTTGTGTAAAATATGTCAATTGCTAAAAGTCGTATGTACACGAATTCAAGACAAAAAAAGCAAAAAAAAAAGAACAAAAAAAAACAAAAACAAAAACAAAACAAACAAAACTGGATTGGTAAGAATATATTCGAGGCGGAAGTGTACCTCGAATTTCGTATAATTTCTAATTTTATATAGTTGTTAATACAAGTTTTACGCATTAGGTGCAAGGTTTGAAATGTCGGCGGTAAGGAGTTAGTCGATTAAAATGTACCAGTACTTGAATGCTGTTTAATCTTATCGACCAGGGAGTGATGGCAGTCATAGATGACCTCGACGGAATTTTAATTCAGAATGTTGAAAGCTGGTAGAAACACAGCAAGGTATTTTGCCCAACAGTTTAGTAATTCTGCGAATCCACTGCTCTCTGATTCTCAATATTGCATGGAACCGCTAAGCATTTCATAAGTCAGGCGTCGATAAGAAATGCTTTAATAATATGCGTTTGTTGACTATTGAGATCTCCACAAAGAAGTTAAGCTCTGTTCTGTCCAACGCTTTGAACATTAAACGCCTTATTATTTGTACGATGTGAGAAATATTCCATTAACATTATCGAAACACGATACCGGTTTCAAGTTCACAAACTATCTAAAGCTATACATCTCTAACAAAAACCAAACTCACGTCACATAATAACATTATGGCATAACATTTGTACCTCGGCAGATCCTGCCTTATTTTACATTACTACGAGAGAACTCGAAGAAAAACACATCATAACATTCAAAGGATACTCCAAATACCACCCGTTGCACAACCATCATCATTACTACTGCATCAATTATCCCACGACTACAATCTTCACAGCACCACTAAAGTTACCTCTCCTAAAAAGTATCTTTCACCACTACTACACTACATCCTCTGCTACTATTACAAACGCAGTAGGGCGGCGAACTGCCAGTGTCATTACCGTGTCAGAGAAAATTCTTAGCGCTATTTCTTCCAGCTCTTTTTATTCTGAGTTCAAATCCCGCCGAAGTCAACTTTATTTTTCGTTCGTTCGTATGTAGTCGACTCGCCCCTCCCTGAAAAATTTTAGCGTTGTGCCTATAACACAAAGGATTATTACAACCCCTGAAATGGACTTTGTCTTTCATACCTTCGGGGTTGATGAAATAAGTACCAGTCGGGTACAGGGTCAACGTAATCGACTAACCCACTCACCCCAAAATCTTTGACCTTGGGCCGATAAAAGAGATGATGATTACAACCACGATCACGGAAAACCACTGCGTGTATTCCACTAGAAATAACAGCCAAGTTTTTTCTTGTTAAATGAAGGCAGAAAACTCTACATAGGTGTAGAGAGGTAGGATGGTCATGTCATGTCTGGAATGTCTTTAACTATTGATCTACTCAGCTTGGCTGACCTGGTGTTAAACATCAACAGCTATCAGTCCAGACATCCTAATACTACAACGGCGACCACCACAATCACCATCACTACCACTGTCACCATTACCATCGCCACTACCACCATAGCCATTACCACTATCATAGTCACCACCGCTACCATCACCAACGCCACCACCGTCACAGTCACCACCAACAACACTACCGCTACCGTCACCACCACCAACATCACCACCAGCATCACCACCATCACCGTTACCATCCTCACGACTACGGTCTACACCACCACCATCGACAACACCACCA
>NC_142930.1:120828482-120835982 GCF_046866305.1 Octopus bimaculoides | reverse complement strand
TAATTCGTTTTATTGGCCACAAGGGCTAATATCAATTAAAAACATATAATAATAATAATAATAATAATAACAAAAGTAATAATAATAGTAAATATGGTAACGACGATAATGATAATAATAATAACAATAATAATAATAATAATAATAATAATAATAATAATAATAATAATAATATGATAATAATAACAATAAATCATACTATCTCTGGCTGCCCAGTCCTGGCTAAGAAGGAATATATTCACAGACACGACAGAGCTGGGACCTATATACACTGGAAGCTATGCCAACACTATGGAATAACAACAGAAAAAAGATGGTATAAACACACGCCAGAAAAGGTCACAGAAAACGAGAAAGCAACCATACTCTGGGATATGCCAATACACACAGATAGAGAAATTAAGGCAAATAGACCAGATATAGTTGTCAAAGATCATGAAGAAAAAAAATGCTTTCTAATTGATGTATCAATACCAGCAGATGACAACGTCTCTCAAAAAGAAATGGAAAAACTTTCAAAATACAAAGACCTGGAAATAGAGGTAACTCGAATGTGGAATCTAAAAACAGAAACAATTCCTATTATAGTAGGTGCCTTAGGTATAATAAAAAAATATTCAGACAAATACATAACAAAAACACCAGGACTTACAAATACATATAACATACAGAAAATTGCACTACTGGGCACAGCACACATCCTACGCAAAACACTTTCAATACAGTAACCATAAGAGCACCACAGCAAACCACAGCACATACCCAAGGCACACAGAGCTGCAATCGGTAGTGAAGTGAAAGCATGTTATAAAAATAAAAGTACTGAACAATAATAATAATAATAATAATAATAATAATAATAATAATAATAATAATAATAATAATAATAATAATAATAATAATAGATGATAATAATGATTGTGGCAAAGAGCAAGTTTTGTTTGTCTGTTATTATCTATCATTGGTCGTTCTGTTTTGTAGCGTGTTTCGCTGAGTAAATTTCCTGAAGGGTGTTCAACCATCTAATGACCATATTAACACGGTTAGAACAACCGTCCATTCTTCCGGTATAGGGAGAACTGAATTTGGTTGTCTATAAATTGGGGGGGAAATGCAAATGGAAGACAAAAACAGGGGTGAAAAATAACATAAATTAATGAACCATAGGCGCCGGAGTGGCAGTGTGGTAATTAGCTTGCTTACTAACCGCATCGTTCTGGGTTCAGTCCCACTGCGTAGCACCTTGGGCGTGTTTCTTCTGCTATAGCCACGGGCCGACCAAAGCCTTGTGAGTGGAATTGGTAGACGGAAATTGAAAAGAAGCCCGTCTTATTTGTGTCTGTCTGTCTACCTATCTATCTATCTATCTATCTATCTATCTATCTATCTATCTATCTATCTATCTATCTATCTATATATATATATATATATATATATATATATATATATATGAGTATATGCATATATATGTACGTGTATGTATATACGTTCATCTACATGTGCATATAGATACATAACTGGGTACATGACGTGGCAAAAGAACATGGACAAAATGGTAAACAAGGTGCAACAAACAAGCAGGCCACATAGAAACATCCCCTTCATCAGCTGCCACCATTAAAACTCCGGCGTTTCGAAGAATTAAGGCAGTGCGCATCGTTAAAATGGTTCTTCCCACGAACACAAATTAAATTGTTTTCGTGGAGGGTAGTGGCGGACGGAAAACAAGACAGGAAAACGAAACGGTGAAATAAACTAGGAAAAAGGCTGTACAGCCAGACGTGAAGTGTGTATGTATTGAACGCTGTGAAGCACGAACAGGAGGGGCAAAGAAGTACGTGCGAGCTTGGTGATTCCAAGAACGAAAAGAAATAGCAGCCGGACACACGTGACCAAGGCTGTGTGAAGAGAAAGAGTAGCAGAGGGAAAAGAAGGGGAGGAAGTAGAATAAAAGTGAGCAACGAGAGGTAGAGAGACAGTGAGATATAGTAGTAGTGACGGTGAGAGGCGAAGGACGAGTAACAAGAGATAGAGAGAGAAAGATAGTAGTGACAGTTAGAGGCGAAGAACAATAGAGGGAAGAATGAGAGGGGGAGATAGAAATAGAAAGAGTCGCGTTAGAAAAATAGTTAAAACTTACTGTATTAAGGTAACGCGTGCGTTCTGTCGTGATACAAACAATATATGAGTATATGCGTATATATGTACATGTATGTATATACGTTCATCTACATGTACATATAGATGCATAACTGGGTACATGACGTGGCAAAAGAACATGGACAAAATGGTAAACCAGGTGCAACAAACAAGCAGGCCACATAGAAACATCCCCTTCATCAGCTGCCACCATTAAAACTCCGGCGTTTCAAAGAAATAAGGCAGTACGCATCGTTAAAATGGTTCTTCCCACGAACACAAATTAAATTGTTTTCGTGGAGGATAGTGGCGGACGGAAAACAAGACAGGAAAACGAAACGGTGAAATAAACAAACAAAAAGGCTGTACAGCCAGACGTGAAGTGTGTATGTCTTGAATGCTGTGAAGCACGTACAGGAGGGGCAAAGAAGTACGTGCGAGCTTGGTGAGTCCAAGAACGAAAAGAAATAGCAGCCGGACACACGTGACCAAAGCTGTGTGAGGAGAAAGAGTAACAGAGGGAAAAGACGGTGAGGAAGTAGAATAAAAGTGAGCAACGAGAGGTAGAGAGAGAGAGAGAGAGAGAGAGAGAGAGAGAGAGAGAGAGAGAGAGATAGAGAGAGAGAGAGATTGTAGTAGTGATGGTGAGAGGCGAAGGACGAGTAACAAGAGATAGAGAGAGAGAGATAGTAGTGACAGGTAGAGGCGAAGAACAGTAGAGGGAAGAATGAGAGGGGGAGATAGAAATAGAGAGAGTCGCGTTACAAAAATAGTTAAAACTTACTGTATAAAGGTAACGCGTGCGTTCTGTCGTGATACAAACAATATATGAGTATATGCGTATATATGTACATGTATGTATATACGTTCATCTACATGTACATATAGATGCATAACTGGGTGCATGACGTGGCAAAAGAACATGGACAAAATGGTAAACAAGGTGCAACAAACAAGCAGGCCACATAGAAACATCCCCTTCATCAGCTGCCACCCACAATCGTTTGATAACCGATGCTGGTGTGTTCACGTCCCCGTAACTTAGCGGTTAGGCAAAAGATACCGAGAGAATATGTACTAGGCTTACAAATAATAAGTTCTGGGGTTGATTTGCTCGACTAAGAGGCGGTGCTCCAGCATGGCCGCAGCCAAATGACTGAAACAAATAAAAGAGTAAAAGAGTAAGAGACATCGACAATAGGAGCAACAACAACAACAACAACAATAACAATAACAATGACAATAATAATAATAATAATAATAATAATAATGATAATGATAAGAAGAGGAAGAAGAAGAAGAAGAAGAATATATGTTTCTAATTTAAACACAAGGACAATAATTCTCCGGGACAATAATACTAACATCTCTTGTATTTAACCAGTAATTTATTTTATTTACCCTGGAGAGGATAAAAGGTAAATCTTACGCCAGGAGAAATTGAACTCGGAACGTTAAGAGTTGGAACAAGTGCTATAATGCATTTTGCTAATCCACCATCAGTAGCTATTACAATAACTGTTAGTTATATAGGTACATTACATGAAGCTTTTTTTTTTGTGAGGGTGGACAGGGTGGGATATAGCATCGTTTCCAGTACTTCAATGGTACTTTATTTTGTCGACTCCCGAAAGGTTAAAAGGCGAAGTTGTCTTTTGCTCGATTTGAACTCAGAATGTAAAGAGCCGAAAGAAATATAGCTCAGCGTTTCGTCCGACGCGTTAAGAATTCTGCCAGCTCGCAGCTTTCATACTACTACTACTACTACTACTACTACTACTACTACTACTACTACTACTACTACTACTACTACTACTACTAATAATAATAATAATAATAGAGACTGGTGGTTGGGTGTTGAGTGTCTCGCACGATAAATTAACATCCAAGTATCAAAGTTTTTAATTTGCGGAAGGAGACCCTGTGAAACCACTGACAACAGGTTGCTGTCTGCTCTCACAGAATCAGTCAGAGCAAGTAAGACCGAGAGCTCTGAGAAGTAAAACAGTAGTAGTTGTAGCAGTAGTAGCAGTAGTAGCAGTTTAATTTTTGCGCACGTAACATCGAACAATAAAATAATATAACCAGAGAAGGATATAGCTGAAAGACGAATGAAATACAGATGACGAACATGAATTATTCTTGAAATTTCCCCAGTGGTTTGCAAAGCATACATTTAATAATGTCATTAAGCTATTTCGAACGGCGAGGACCATATTGAATTCATACTGACCAGATTTCGTTGATTCCAGATTCTCATTCATATTGCTATCCAGAATATTGCTTTCCAAATACTGTCTATAAAACTACCCTGTTGTTCGGAAGTTCTGGCCCGGTAGGGTTTGGGAACTACTGCGTGATGTGTCTTCTATTGATGTGTCTTCTATCGGTTTCTTTTGCCGAACCGCTAAGTTACGGGGACGTAAACACACCAGAACTGGTTGTCAGGAGGTGGTGGGCGATAGACGCAAACACGCAAATACACACACACACACAGAAGCACGCGCGCACACATACAGACGTACGCACACACACTTACACACATAATAGGTTTCTTTCAGTTTCCGTATACCAAATCCACTCACAAGGCTTTAGTCGGCCCTAGGCTTTAGTAGAAGGTACTTGCCTAAGGTGCAACGTAGCGGGACTGAACCCGGAACCTTGTGGTTGGGAAGCAAGTTTCAAAAATTATCCTTTCTTGTCAAGCAAGATTAATATCCAAAACCCTTCTTCTTTACCGAGGATCTAGCAACTTGGTGAAATTCCTGTTTTAAAAACTGAAATTCCGATTATGGAAAACACAGATGTGCTACCATAATTAACGATAGCAAATTTCTGGTTATCAGATCTCTGATCTGACAGATATGTATAACTTATGTGAGCGCTAGCGCATATGTATGTTTGTGTGTGTGTGTGTGTGTGTGTGTGTGTGTGTGTGTGTGTGTGTGTGTGTGTGTGTGTGTGTGTGTGTAATTGTTTAGATATAGACACAAAGATTCTTTTCGACAAGCATATTGGGTCAGATGGTTACAGATAACGTTAAACTCTATTACATCGATCTGGTCATGCTATAGTGAAAACGAATAAATATTTTCGAAACATTATTAAGTAGTGTCCAAATATTTATTAAAAGTACACTTAAACTATTTTCAGTATACGTTGTACTTGTCATGGTAATCAGCATTCGTTTCGCTAGATTCATTTTTTTATTCAAATGATTTGAAAATAAAACTAACATAATGACTGGTGTTTGTGTAACCCGTATGTATTAAATTGAATTCGGAGACCAATTATAAACGAATCTATATTACACACACACACATGTATACTAATGCGCCTTCACATATATATATATATGTCTGTGTTCATATATATGTATGTATGTATTTATGTATCTATCTACCTATTTATGTATGTGTGTGTATCTGTGTGTGTGTATAAGTATGAATGTATGAATGTATATTAATGACTTTCCTGTTTATTTTGCATAATAATGGGTTAGAATACTTTGCATTTTAGTGTTTGTAGATTCCGAATTTAATTGACCAATAAGTAAACAATTGGGGCCACACGTCAAGTGTGCAGTGAAAGTAAAGTTATATCAAAAATCGTATTAATTTTGCGAATTGGCAGAAACGTTAGAACGCCGAATATTTTCATTTGTTCTGACTCATTGCGCTTTGATTTCAAATTTGCCTTTTGCAGTGACTAATGTTATGCTTTGGGTTGGTATGTTGTAGCCGTCTACCAAATGTAGCGTGTAGATGTAACGCTTCAAGGTTCTCACGTCGGAGTACCAGTAAACATCGAAGAATCAACACCAATTCTAGTGGTAGTGTCAACAAGGTTGGCTCGCTGGTTAGTAGTTGATAGTGTAGAAAAACGTTGTCTGACAGTAGAGAGTGAAAGAATAAAGAATGCATGGTGCTGATTAGAAAGGCAGAAGGGATAGAAGTAGCATCGTCTTTCTTGCGACTGGGGAAAGTGCTGCTCTTGGTCATGGCTGAGGCAAAAGAGAGGGTGTTGCACCTTGGTCATAGCTGACACGTAAGAGGAAGAGATAGGAAATTCTCTCTGTTACGTAGACTATGGTCAGTAATGTAAGTCAAAGCCTAAACAAAGGACTGACCTTTCCTTGACCAGCACAGTCCTAGCGGGATCGAGTATTTCCTCATCAATCATCTGCTGTGGAGAGGATTTCACGCTCGTTTTGACAAGCAACAAACCTGTGGATGTGGTTTCAAATCTCAGGCAGGGTCAAGCTAGATCCTTACACTCTTTTTCTTTTAGGGTTGAACTAAAACCATTTTAGACTGTGGAAATGGAAGCACTGTAAGAATGTCTGACCAGATGCCTAGTGGTATTTGTTTTGGCTCTTTTCATTCCGAGTTCAAATATCACCATATGTAGGTGTTGGAGCAGTTGTCATCCATCACTCGTTTTCACATAACCACCAGGTACCTTGAGTGATTTCAACCAACACCAGTGAGCTGCAAGCTTTCAAAGTCTGTCTACTTCTCCTCTATCTATCTCGGTGTGCTTGTGAAATATCATGGATGTTGTCTTGTAAAACTAATTAAAAGATAAAGACAAGATAAATTTTATGATTCTGATTGAAGCTTTAGCAACGTTCATGGCAATCTTTAGAGTAATATCGGAATAGTTGTGTTTAAATGCACTGGGGTCGATGTAATCGACTTAATCTTTTTCTCTGTCCTTGTTTGTCCCCTCTGTGTGTAGCCCCTTGTGGGCAGTAAAGAAATAAGAAACGTTAGCACACCGGGCGAAATGCTTAGCGGTATTTCGTCTGTCTTTACATTCTGAGTTCCAATTCCGCTGAAGTCGACTTTGCCTTTCATCCTTTCGGGATCGATAAATTAAGTACCAGTTGCGTACTTGGGTCGATGTAATCGACTGGCTCCCTTTCCCAAAATTTCGGGCCTTGTGCCTAGAGTAAAAAAGATTATATATATATATATATATATATATATATATATATATATATATATATATATATATATATATATATATATATATATATATATATATATATATATATATATATAAATAGTTATCGCCAAGCCAACATGGCAGTCCCAAAATTAGGACGAAAGCTGCCGTGAATTAGCTCCAAGAAGCCATCGCCTCTAGCTAGCTATGTGACACACGACACCTGTGTCCTTTATAACCTTCGAACAGGGGAGGTCAGCAGTGTCCCCCTGCTGGTTTGGCATCTACAGACTAGTTTCAGGCTGTTGCCACTTGTCAATGCAGAGCAGCCAAGCCTCGGCCAGGCGGCGCTGCTGACTATCTGTTCGAAGGTTATTTATCTAATTTCAGTGGAATCTATCCACTGGTTTC
>NC_142930.1:120813482-120823482 GCF_046866305.1 Octopus bimaculoides | reverse complement strand
GATTGTCCAGTTAGAAATTATCAAACCTCATACGTCGTCTAACGACGGGCGAGTCCATGATATACAACAGACTTCCGTGCAATTTCTGTCTAGCAACTACACTCCCACAACGTACTAATCGGCCCGGGGCAGTGGTACTGCATTCAAAATAATGATGCTGCAAAGCAAGCTTCTTACCCACACTGCTATACACGGATCTTTTATGCTCATTATTAACATCAAAAGGGCTGTGAGCGGGCAGAACCGTTAGCAACGTTGGCTGGCAGGAAAACCGTTAGCTTAAGGCGGTGAGCTGGCAGAAACGTTAGCACGCCAGGCGAAATGCTTAGCGGGATTTCGTCTGCTGTTACGTTCTGAGTTCAAATTCCGCCGTGGTAGACTCTTAGCCTTTCATCCTTTCAGGGTCGATAAATCAAGTACCAATTGAGTATTGGTGTCATTGTAATTGACAATCCCCAAATTTCAGACTTTGTGCCTATGGCAGAAAGGATTATCATTATTATCATTATTATTGTTCAGTAGTTTTATTTTTATAACGTGCTTTCACTTCACTACCGAGCGCAGCTCTGTGTGCCTTGGGTATGTGCTGTTGTTTGCTGTGATGCTCTTATGGTTACTGTATTGAAAGTGTTTTGCGTAGAATGTGTGCAGTGCCCAGTAGTGCAATTTTCTGTATGTTATATATATTTGTAAGTCCTGGTGTTTTTGTTATGTATTTGTCTGAATATTTTTTATCATACCTAAGGCACCTACTACGATAGGAATTGTTTCTGTTTTTAGATTCCACATTCGAGTTACCTATATCTCCAGGTCTTTGTCTTTGTATTATTATTATTATTATTATTATTATTATTATTATTATTATTATTATTATTATTATTATTATTATTATTATTATCATAACCTATTTTATTATAACCTATTAGTTTTATGACTGACCTCACTCCTTTGATTCGATGTCAACCGCCTTTGTATTTCGCATTGACTCTATCTCCGTTGTCTTCTGATCTTGTAGCAGTTAAATAAATCATTAATGTTAGTGTTATTAAAAATATCACTAAGATTGCAGAAACAGTGAAACCCGGGAAAAAAAACAGAGATTTGTTATATTCTTATTTGTTGAGAGTATCAAGTGTCACGGAGTTGAATTTATCTTTGATCCTGTCGGAGCTGTCAATAAAATAATTTTAATAAGTAATAAGCCGAAAATCTATTCAAACAGCTATACGCCAACATTGTAAACTGTTGACCCAATTATCACTATTTTATTACAATATAATATAAATGAGTCATTATTACGTGTTAGACACCAAGAACAAGTAGAAAGAAAAGAATCTTTAATGATAGCAGAGAGAAAATATTACAAGGTCAGTACATAAATTAAAACGTATTTACAGCATTTTGTCATTGTGTTCACCAAAATATCAAATTTGCTTCGTTTCACAAATACATTCTAGTCTTAATAAATTTTGACTAATTGAAATTCTGGTCTTTTTCCTCGTGTCTTTCGTAACAAGAATTATCCATTAAGACAATTATTTTCTACGCAATATTTGCATAAATTTAATTAAATTAGAACGTCCACACCGCTACATTAATTGTTAAATCCATTTATTTTTTTATATATGAGAAAATACATTGTCAAGTTACAAGGTATGTTTAAACATATAACAAGGATTCATAACATAAGAATAAAAAGAGAAACGAAATTTTAAAGGGACAGAAGTATAGCCGATTATATCGACCCCTGTGTGTGTCAGGTACAAAGAAGAATGAAAAGCAAATATCTCCGCACATGGACCTAAGGCCAGAATTACCAAAAAAAAAAAAAAGAAGGTAACTGTATTCCACAGGCTCAAATTTGTTGTGGGTTCAAGGTCTGAATTTCGGGGTAGGGAGCTAGTCGATTTACATCTACCCCAGTACGCAACTGGTACTTATGTTTTCGACCTCTAAAAGAATGAAAGGCAAAGTTGATTTCGGTGAAATTTGAATTCGGAACGTAAAGTCCGACAAAATGTCGCTAAGCATTTTGTCCGGCGTGCAAAAGATTCTGCTTGCTTGCCGCCTTAGCATCAGTCAAATAATATACCAGTTATGTACTGTGGTTGAAAGAAGCCCGTCGTATATATAATTATATATATGTTTGTCCTGCAACTATCGATTGACTACCGATATTGGTGTGTTTATGTCCCCGTAACTTAGCGGTTCGGAAAAAAGAGATCGATAGAATAAGTACTAGGCTTACAAAGAATAAGTTCTGGGGTTGATTTGCTCGGCTAAAGGCGGTACTCCAGCAAGGCCGCAGTCAAATGACCGAAACAAATAACAATAAAAGAATAAATGTTTCTTTCTGTCATGCCTGGTCTTGTGCTGCTGAATTAGTTGTTGGGATTTATAGTTTTGTGGTCTATAACGTAAATAGCGGAAAATGAATTCAAAGAAAACAATTCTCTCCTAAAAAAACCGCAAAGAAACAAAACAAAAAGAACAAAGAGTATGCTGCAAATAAAAAGCAACAGAAGAAAGTGTTACACGAAAAATGTCACAGTTGACACCACACACACACACAAATATGTATATATATATATATATATATATATATATATATATATATATATATATATATATATATGTGTGTGTGTGTGTGTGTGTGTGTGTGTGTGTGTGTGCGCGTGTGTGTGTGTGTGTGTGTCTGGGGAAAGAAGAGAGAAAAATATCGGAGCACCCCACCCCGAAAAAGAACAAAATTCTTAAGAAAACGTCGCAGGAAAGTAACTCACCGCAAGTTGTCACAAGCGAAAACCACAAAGGACAGAACGCCATAGGAAAAAAAAAGTCACATGAAAAAAGGGACAGGAAATATTCCACTGGAAATAGAAGCATATATATGTAAAATTGCATACATAAAGTTACAGGATAAAAGGGAGAGAGAAATAGAACAGGAAAATAAGGCTTAGAAATAAAAAAAAAAAAAAAAACCCACAAGAGAAAGACTATAAAAATGTCGCCGGAAAAGCCAAAGGAAAATATAATGAAAAAAAAAAAATCACTGATAAATGTTATAGAAAAAAAAAATCACAGGAAAACCTCAAAGGAAAACTTCAGTGAAGACTGATTGATGCTTATTTTTGTTTCATTGTTTTAGGATATTCAAGAGAACGTGATTTTTTTTCTCTCGTTCGTGTAATATACTGTTATATTAATTATGTTGTCATTGTCTGTAAGTAATGTATTGTCAGTTAATCAGACTTATTTCATTACTTTAACAATTATGTTGTTTAAATGAGATGTGACATATTATCATTATTATTATTATTATTATTATTATTATTATTATCATCATCATCATCATCATCATCATCATCATCATCATCATCATCATCATCATCATCATCATCATCATCATCATCATCATCATCATCATCATCATCATTATTATTATTATTATTTTATGTTTGACTTTTGTTTTGCATTTGTACAAGTTGGATCCAAGTCTCACCCAGAGACCTCAAGAGACAACAAGTTAGAAGTTCATGTAGGTGTTATGCCTAGGGTACCATATATTTGGATTTGTACAGTTTTGTTCAAGTGAATGTTTAAGAAGCCATAAGAAAATTATGTTTGCTTTAAAATTTGAGATCACATAGACAGTATTTTACGTAGGATATGGGCAGTTCCCATGAGCACTATCTTTTGGACTTCAGCCATTTTGGGGTTTCCTGGTATCTGAGCTAGGTAGTAATCAGCCCGTTTCGCTGTCATTCCCAGGGCACCTATGACAATAGGTATTGTTTTCGTCTTCAGATTCCACATTTTGCTAATTTCTATTTCAAGATCTTTATATTTGCTCAGTTTTTGGTAGGTCTTGACAGATACGTTTATATCAATTGGGACAGTCATATCAATGAGGAGGCATGATTTTTGTCTGAAGTCTTTCAGTATGATGTCTGGCCTATTTGCGTCTATCTTTCTGTCAGTTTGAATGGTGAAGTTCCAGAGGAGTGCAATGTGATCATTTTCAAGTACTGGGGGTGGTTTGTGTTCCCACCAGTTTTTATCATGGGGCAAGTCCAGGTTTATTATTATTATTATTATTATTATTATTATTATTATTATTATTATTATTATTATTATTATTATTATTATTTTTTTTTTTTTGAGTTTGTTTCGTAACCAAAATTGTCACTGTAGTAGCAGGCGTGGGTATATGGTTAAGACGATCTCTTTACTCTCTTGTAGTTTCGGGTTCAGTCCTAATGTGCGGCATCTGGGCAAGTGTCTTCTACTATAGCCCCGAGTCGACAAATGCTCGGTGAATGAATGTGGTTGGCGAAAACTGTAAAACTCCGTCGCATATAAATGCATATGTATACACATACACACACACACACACACACACACGTACGTGTGTGCCTTTCTGTTTGTTTACCACCACTGCTGGTTTGTTTATGTCTCCGTAACTTAGCGGTTCAGCAAGTGAGTCCATAGGATTAGCACCAAACTTAAAGCATATACTGGGGTCGATTTTTTTTCGACTAGACTATTGAACGCAGTGTTGTAGCATGAGCGCAGTCCAATGATTGAAACAAACGAAAGGTAAAAGATAGATGATTCAGCAACGCCTCTCTAACAAAACTTAAGCCTCTTGCGTATATCAAGGGTTCTCAACCGTTTTTTTTTTTTATCAATGGACACTTTTGATTACTATTTTATTCTGGTGGATCCCCATCACCATTTGATGATTAAAAACTAGTTTTATAGAAACTTCTTACAAAATAACGTATTTTACTTTCCACACATTAAATTATGTAGGTTGAACAATGTAAAATGTAGAGAAAGGAACCCAGCTGTTTCGTGCAATAACTACCAGAAGTTAAGTATAATTTTTTCAGGGCCCCTTAAAATATTGTTGTGGATCCTTAATTGTTGCGTGGACTCCACGGACCTTATTGACCTCGGTTGAAAACTACTGCACTATATTAAAAGTCGTGGAGGCGCAATGGCCCAGTGGTTAGGGCAGCGGACTCACAGTCATAGGATCGCGGTTTCGATTCCTAGACCGGGCGTTGTGAGTGTTTATTGAGCGAAAATACCTAAAGCTCCACGAGGCTTCGGCAGGGGATGGTGGTGAATCCTGCTGTACTCTTTCACCACAAATTTCTCTCACTCTTACTTCCTGTTTCTGTTGTGCCTGTAATTCAAAGGGTCAGCCTTGTCACACTGTGTCACGCTGAATATCCCCGAGAACTGTATTAAGGGTACACGTGTCTGTGGAGTGCTCAGCCACTTGCACGTTAATTTCACGAGCAGGCTGTTCTGTTGATCGGATCAACTGGAACCCTCGATGTCGTAAGCGACGGAGTGCCAACAACAAAATATTAAAAATCATTCCTGGCAGTCGTGGTAGAACATGGCGCATAAATGCTGTTGTGGTTGTGTCCTGCGTTCAAACACGTCAAGATGAAATTTTCTTCTTTTTAAATGACATCAATCTACATTAAAGTACTACAAGTAATTGTAATTTTTCACCTATGTTATAAATCATAATTATTACCTAATTATTACATTTACACATACCTGCTGACCTGCTAAACTATCATCTTACACGTTTACCCCCTAATCTTTTCCATCTGCTAACATTAAAGTTTCTTATGTGATTAAAATCTTTTTTAGTTCTTTTGTTTTGCTATCAAGTAAACTAAGCAACTAAACTGTTCGTTAAGAATACACACTTCTCTGTTGAGTTAACATATGTTGACATTCACGAGAATTTACCTGTGAACATGTTGACAGAAACAACAGTTTCTTGGCAAATTAAACAGGTGTCGCCTATGTCGTTTAGTTGTTTACCTTGTTTCAATGTTGCATCCCTTAGGTTTAAAAGTATGTGCTCCTTCGGACAGTATGTAATTATAAGCGATGTATGTACATATGTATGTACTTATATGTGTGTGACTGTGCGTGTCTGCGTGTATGTCTGTATGTAAATATGTAGAACTACATGTCTATCTATCTATCTATCTATCTATCTATCTATCTATCTATCTATCTATCTATCTATCTATCTATCTATCTTGCTAGATATGATACATATATGTACATATACATAGGTGGCGTGAAGGTTCAGCCGATAAATAGGACATACATCCTGGAGAGCTAACGATGAGCCCATAAAATATCTGACCCCTCTTTGCCTGTTTGATTTTCGAAAAAATTCTCCACTCTTAACTGGGTCCAAAAGTAGTCATATTTCGCCTTCTAAAATTTTTCTATTGGGGCTCTGTTTATATTCATACATTCATACATGCATAAATACACGCACGCTCACACATCCACTCGCTGCTAATTATAATCTATCGAATTATTCTGTAGAGAATTAGACTATTATGAATTAGATGTTAGCAACAGAAGCAGCCTTTGTAATGAAGCACATTCGACCTAACCTGGGTGTTATTTATAACGCCGTAGACTGAGATATATTTTCCGAGAAATCATCTTGTGTAGACGACAGATGCTATAAAGTGCAGATAATCGGTTGATAAAATTTCGTCAAAACCGCTAGATGGAACTGTTGTATCACGTGATTTCACCACAAATTGCGGATCGTCTACAACAGGCAACCGAACATCGAATATCAGATCGAAAATCAGTGAAAATGATAATATTTAACTATGGCTAAAACGTCAGTGATGTTAGAAAAGCTGGTGGACTGTGTATAAACTAGCTATTAGATATTGGGTGCTACAGTTAATTCGATTAACTTGATTGAGAGAGTAAAGTGTGACTAACCGTATAAAACAGCTTGCTGATTGAGCTTAAAGAGCTTTTGTCCCACTTCGAACAACCTATTCAGATATTAGTGTCAGCTGACAAAACTAAAGAGTTAAATGAACTCGATAGAAGTTTTATAATACAGCTCTGCTTATGTTCTGAGTTCAAATTCCGCCGAGGACGATTTTGCCTTTCATTCTTTCGAGGTCAATAAATTAAGTACCAAATGCGTACTGGGGTCGATCTAATCGACTGGCCCCTCCCCCAAAATTTCGGGCCTTGTGCCTAGAGTAGAAAAGATTATACAGCCCTGCAATACAACATCCATATGTACAAGAAACTTGTTCCAGAACTTACAAAGTTCGAGATACCTAGGCAGTAATTTAAATATAAAAGACCCAGTAGAGGACATGAACCCATGTAAGCAGTACCCATTGCTTAAAGATCCTAAAAATAATTTTGTAGAGATACCCTATGAAAAGTGAATTGGGTACAACCGGTAGGAATATATTAAAAGGCAGCAACACCAGGGGAAGCTACTTATCGAAGACAATGGAACTGCCCTTACGCTATCAGGTGATTCAGTAATATTCTGAATAAGGCAAATTGTATGCTTGTACCCGTGTGGCATCGTGGAGTTCTATACTTACTTCTCCAGGGAATTGTTCCTACGGTCTTTGAAATCCGGTAAATTCAGCAGCGAGAAAACTGATGATGATGCTAACATAATCTTAAATACATGATGCATTAGTAATAATTCTTTTCGGGTAAAGAAGAATTGGTTTCAAATTTTGGCACAGGGCCAGCAAGTTGGGAGGAGGAGTAAGTTGATTACATTGATATCAGTCCTCAACTGATACTTATTTTATCGATCCTGAAAAAGGATGCAAGGTAAAGTCAATCTCAGCGGAATTTGAACTCAGAGCGGACGAAATGCTGCTAAACATTTTGCCCAGCATGCTAACGATTCTGCCAGCTTCCCGCCAAATTACCTTTCATGGGTAAAGAAGAATTGAAATGAACTTTTTGACGTCTATTCGGGTAGTTACAATGGCGTGGATGTATGTAACTTAGTTGGTTTGTTCTTAGGGATATAGAGATAATGGACTAGGCATAACCGACAAAATAAACGGAGGCACAAAATCACTAGTTACCGAAAATTATGATGAATATACTCAGGCAATTATTTGGTTTTAAACCCACAGTTAATACCAATCTTATGTGCAACTTATATTTCAGATATCTCTCTATGTAGTATTGTCGCTAATATCGGCGAAACGTTATTATCGCTTACGCAATCGGCTATACCACCTCTAAATCCATAATCTATTTTTCACAGAACTTGCCACAATGTAATCTGTAGAATCACAAACCTGCTATTGTTAGTTATCTGTTACACCATTTCTATAATACAAAATATAGCTTTTTTTCTTAAAAAGAAACTTATGGTCGAAAATTTCCATCTGATCGTCTTGAAGAAGTCAGTGGATGATTCAATCCTGAATATACAGTCCTGTATGAAAATTTGATGTAAATGCTATAATAATAATAATTGATCTTGATTACAGGTCTACTTGTTAACCGCTGGCCAAAGGCTGAAAAAACAACAATGTATGTATTTCACAATCTTTCTGGTTGTGTTTTCTGCTTTTGCAACGGGAGAGAAAAATTTTCGTTGGCGAAAGGATTGACAAGCCTGATTGATTGAGCCAGCGATTATAGAATGAACTTGCTAAACGATTAACCAATTGACTAATAATGATTTCAAATGTTGTTACAAGGACAGCATTCTGGGAGAGGTGGAAAGTCAACTAGATCGATCCTAACCCTGAACGGGTACTTAATTTATCGATTTATAAAGGACAGGATCGATAAAGAGAACGTTGACTTCGACGGAATTTGAACACAGAACGCAAGAAACACTGCAAAGAATTTTTTTCTGATGCTGTAAACAGCTCGTCATCTTGACCAACTGACAAATAACGATCCTTTCTACAATAAGCATAAGGCCTGAAATTTGGAGTGTGTGATAGCCGATTATATCGACCCCAGTACACAACTGGTACTTATTTTATCGACTCCGAAAGAATGAAAGGTAAAGTCGATCTCAGTGGAATTTGAACTCAGAAACGTAAATGTGGACGAAATGCCGGTAAACATTTTTGCCGTACGTGCTGGTGGTTCTGCCAGCTCGCCGCCTTCAATTGACTCATAATAATCCTTTCTCTAAGAGACACAAAACCTGAGATTTTGTGTGTGTGGATTAGTCGATTACATCGATCCCAGTGCTCAGCTGGTACTTACCTTATCGATCCCAAAAGGTTGAATGGCAAAGTCAACCTCGGTAGTATTTGAACTCAGAACGTAGTGACGGGTGAAATGCTACTAAGCGTTTTGACTGGTATAAAAGATGGGCTACAGCAAATATTCTGCTCAGTACCACAGATTTGCTTGTCAGTTGTTTGACCTTAATCAGTTGAGCATGTCCCTTAGTGGTTGACGATATGTGCATCTCTGATCATGAGCAGAGGTAGTGGTGGAGCATCATAGCCATATGTTGAGAGGAATTCTTTGGGGTTTGAATAATTCACCTTTGGAAAAATGGGTGTTTTATTCATCATCCTTAAAACAAACCTTATTCAGGGACCTTTTGAGCAGTCGACCTGAAGAAAATTTTAACTGGGTCTTACTTGCAAGGTCATGCGCTGTTTATTTTGATATGAGACCACCATGTCGCGCACATATGGTTGTAATGCATGTGCCTAGTGTACCCTTATCAGACGGGTAGTCGTGATGGGCTTCGTATATTTGTACCGCAGTGTCACTTTGATGGTATGCGCTGCTCTGTCACTCAATAATAATAATAATAATAATAATAATAATAATAATCATAATAATAATCATAATAATAATAAAAAGAAGTGAAATAGAAACATTGCGTGTGTTTATTATTAGTCTGATGATCCCGTGATCCTACAAAATTAAATTTGCATGAATTTAGTATACCACGGCAATTCGCTCTTTGGTCAGCGGATAAAGACACCATACCTCATTTCATGTACTAGACATGTCATTTGGGTCAATAAGTTTACACTGCAAGTTCAGCAAACTGCATTTTCTACACAGACAGACGGACAGCTTTTCATTAAGACGTAGTTTGTGAGTGCCGGGTTTTCTCTTTACTTTACATCTAAAAGGAAGTGTATACACGATACACTTCATGACA
>NC_142930.1:120788482-120805982 GCF_046866305.1 Octopus bimaculoides | reverse complement strand
TCATTAGACTGCGCCTTGACGGTTTGTTTTATATTCGAACGAATCGACCCTAGGACTTTTTTTTAAAGCCTGGTACTTATTCTATCGGACTCTTAGGCCTAGTCGTTATGTCACGGGGACACACACACACACACACACACACACACACACACACACACACACACAGATATACTTAGATGCACACACACATACATACATATGTATACATACGACGAGTTTCTTTCAGTTTCCGACAACCAAATTGACTCAGAAGGCCTTGGGCAGCCCTAGGCTATAGTAGAAGACACTTGCCCAAGGTGCCACGCAGTAGGACTGAACCCAGAACCATGTGCGCACACACACACACACACACACACACACACACACACACACACACACACACACACACACACACGCTCGCTCACTATGAGCCTAGTTGCTCATTTGTACGTGACAGTCATGTCTGGAACGCTGTTGATCAGCGTTTGGCTGTCTCAGGGTTGAACTGGCGCTTTTATAAATTTTACTTTACTGTCGCCAGTCTAAGGACTTGCAGGGCCATATACCCGGGTTTCCAAGGCGTTTAGTGACCGAGATCACAATGTTCCCCTTGAACGGAACGCCAATCCGACACAGGGTTCTTTATTTGTGGCTGGGTGGCCTGGAGCAACGTGAGATGAAGTGTTTTGCTTAAGAATACAACGCACCGCCCGGTCCTGGTATGGAAACTGCGATCTTGCGAACGTGAGTACAGCGTCTTAACCACTAGGCCACGTGCATTTACTTATATAAACAAGAAACCCTCTTATTCAGCTGTTTCCTTGTATCGGAGTCGTTACTATCTAACGTAAGTAAACGCAGCGAACTGAAAAACTTCGATTAACATGAGATTGTTTCAATATACAGATCGAAGATCCTGAACTCACGTGACTCTACCCTATTCGTATTATTGTATGCTGAAAACAAGCATGAGATAATTGTATCGCTGCTTAACCGAATGCTGTAAAAGTTTATAATTGCTATTTAGATACTGATATTTAATAATAACTTTTTTTTTTACGTAACTTAAGGTATTTTCCTAACTTTACCAACAGGAGTTATTCCTCTTGAATTTTGCTGCGTCATCACTTCGTTTGTTCTGTGCTGATAAACGAAAGCGTGTGAGAAATGGGATTTTGTTGTTCTCGTTTTATGTAAATATCGGATATGATTCGTTAACACGCACGCATACATACTAGTGAATGGTGACGGAAGCAGAGGAAACAGAAAGAAAAGAATTAATAAATAAATGTCTTTGCTGCCCAACCATCTGGTCTTGGGTTCAGTCCTACTGCGTGACACTCGCAACTAAACATTTCATCTAAAAGACACCTATATAACACGTACGAGATAAAAAAGAAAATAATAAATACTGCGGTCGATTTGTTCAACTTCATTCTTCAAGACAGTACCCCAGGATGGCATTTTAGCTTATAAAACACTCTCAAGTTGAACTGGGGCCAAAAATTTGTAGAGTAGCAATATTAGACATTATTTAAGGTGACGAGCTGGCAGAAACGTTAGCACGCCGGGCGAAATACTAAAAGGTATTTCTTCTGGCTTTACGTTTTGAGTTCAAATTCCACCGAGGTCGACTTTGCTGTTCATCCTTTCGAGGTCGATAGATTAAGTACCAGTTGCGTACTGGATCGATCTAATCGAATGCCCCCCCCCTCCATCTCCAGAAATTTCGAACTTTATGCCTTAGTAAAAAAAATATATATTGGGCATTATTTTATCAACTGAGAAAGCTGTCAGAATCGTAACCAGACCAGACAAAAATGTTAAGAGGCATTTCGTCCGCTTCACCATCTGAGTTCAAATTCTGTCCAGGTCGACTTTGCCATACATCCTTTACTAGTCGATAAAATAAGTATTAGTTGAGAACTGCAGTCGATGTATTAGACTAGTTTCCTCCCACAAAATTCCAGGCCTTGAGCTTATAACAGTAAAGGTTATTATTATTAAGGCGACAAGTCGTCAATAAGTTCCGAGTTCAAATTCTGCCAAGGTCGACTTTGCCGTTCATCATTTAGGGTACGATAGATTAAGTACCAGTTGCGTACTGGGCCGATCTAATCGACTGGCCCCCCTCCCCCCAAATTTCAGGCCTTGTGCCTAGAGTAGATAATTTCTGAATTCTAATTCTAAGTCGTCGATAATTTCTGAGTTCTAATTCCGCCGAGGTCGACTTTGCCTTTCATCCATTCGGGATCGATAAATTAAGTACCAGTTGAACACTGGGGTCGATGTAATCAACTCATCCCCACCTCCCCCAAGCTGCCCTTCGGGCAAAAAATGAAATAATCATTATGGTGACAAGCTGGCAGAACTGTTAACACGCTGGGCAAAAGAGTTGGCAGCTGAGCGACATTTCGTCCGTCTCTACGTTCTGAGTTCAATTTCCGCCCAGGTCGGTTTTACCTTTCATATTTTCGAGGTCGATAGAATATGTGCTAGTAGAGCACTGAGGTCGATGCAATCCGCTAGCCGCCTCTCCTATAATTTCAGGCCATATATCAATATATGAAACGGTTATTTTTTACCAGCCCAGAAGTTAGTCCTTGGAGCATCCAGGGGTAGGAGAGGTGGAGAGATTGTCACGGGAAAATTCAAATAAACAATTGATGCAATGTTTTTGGTTTCATTGTTTCTATTAGAAATTTTGAACAGAACGAGATCTTTGTTGACATACATAGCATTCCATTTCATAAATTATGGTGTCAATTTATGCAAGTCATGCATTTTAAGTTAATAAGCAAATATTTAAATTATTTTGTCACATGAAGTACTATATATATATATATATATTTTGTGGCCTTATTTACGTTCACTGACTCGGATATCACAGGGATCTGAACGCTTTATATATATCCCAACTTGGATAAAAGGCCTAACATTTTTAATGAGTGGTTAGTTGACTAACATGATCTCTCATATTTATCAGTCTCGGAATACTGACAGTTAATAATCGACCCTCGCAGGAAATAAACCTAGAACAAAACAGGCTATAATTACAGATTTGCCATCCAATACTTACGCTAAATATTGGTTTCAAATTTTGCGAACCCTAAAGGATGAATGGCAAACTCGACCTCGGTGGAATTTGAACTCAGAAGTTCAGTAAAGAACGATGAAATGCTGCTGAACATTTGTCTGGTATGCAAACAATTCTTGTCTTTTTATTTTTCTACTCTAGGCACAAGACCGAAATTTTTGGGGAGGGGGGACAGTCGATTAGATCGAGCCAGTATGCAACTGGTACTTAATTTATCGAGCTCCTAAAGGATCAAAGGCAAAGTCGACCTCGGCAGAATTTGAACTCAGAACATAAAGACAGACGAAATGCCGCTAAGCATTTCGCCCGACGTGCTAATGCTTCTTCCAACTCGCCGCCCTACTTGAACTAAATGTTAGAGGCCTCTTACATGTGGCCGAATTCGTTTCGCATGAATTCTGCTTTGATTTCCGTTTTAAAATTTCTCATCACCTCGGCATGGCATGAACATTCTATAACCTCAGTTGATCCTCTTCCCTACTAATAGCAATGTTCCTCTAGCATCTTTGATAATTTCCTTTTATGGATTAATGTTCCATCAATATCACTTTCGATACACAATGGTTGTGATACAATGTATATTTATCCGTTGTCTTTAGCTCGTTTCAGTCTTTAGACCGCGGCCATGCTGTAGCACATACTTGAAGGGTTTTAGTGGAATAAATCGATTCCAGTTTTTCTGGGGTTTTTTTTCGAGTCTGATACTGAGCCGTTAGATAACAGGGACATAAACAAACTAGCACCTGCTATCAAATGATTGAGATACATAGTGACAAAATCACACTTACAGAATGATATATATAGAAACACACACACACGCATATATGTGAGAGAGAGTGGGGTGAAAGAAGAGTGGCTTACACAGTTTCCGTCTGCCAAATCATTCACAGAACATTAATTGGATCGCGGCTATAAGAGAAGACACTTGCCCAATGTGCCGCGCAGTGAGACAGAACTGGAAGCCAGGTGATTGCAAAGAGGGCTTCTTAACCATGACTGCGCCTATGGTGTACGTATATTTTCGTTTTTAATAAACGTGTACACACACATACAGCGGTATGATTAGCGTGTGAGTAAACAGATAAAGAAAGGTAACTCTGAATTTCAAAATCAGTTTAAACAGGGAGTAAAATGTAATAATTGTCCCTCTTGAATCTATTTTTAATCTGACATTTCGAAAGTCCTACGCATATCAAACACTAATATTTCCCTTAGCTGATTCAGCAATTTTGTTTCGATTTCACCATGTCATCCAGTGTATCAACATTACAGTCTTTCTTTTTTCTTGTTGGGACATTTTCCCCTTTTTGTAGCCGGCGTTCCAATATTTGCTAGCATACGATGCCAAAACTCTATCCCGTTATATCTCCTTTATTTTTTCATGGCGTTTGCTGATCAGTGGCGGCTCGTAGATAAAATTAGTGGAGGTGCTGCTTTGGAAAATGTTTGGGCCGTTGTTTTGATATTGTATAAAAGGAAACAAACATATAAAAAGATTTATACATAAACTTGATATTTCGCGTTTTAGCCACTGCCAGGTAGAGTGTTTAATTTGTTCACTGAATACCGCCGCAAATTTCCCCTTGTTTTTCAAGAAACCCCTAAGTCACAAAATAAGGTGTGTGGGGGTGCACTATTTTTCAAATCCTGGCAGCAACACTGAAGCTGGAAGCAGGTTAGTAATCTACTTCTACACGCGGAGTAGAAAAGAACCACTACTTTTCACACGGCACTGTCATTCACGCAGTACACTCTTTCCCCAGTGTGAAGCTTCCTATCTCGGACATATGAGCATGTGTACAACAGCCAAACACTGCGTCGCTTGAACTGTGAAGTGTATAGTTCTATTCAAGGATTTTTGCATTTTTTTCATAAACAAGGGGATGGCTACTGACATTAAGCTTAAGGATTATATAATGTACAAATATAAAGAAAAAAAATTAAAGAAAAAAAGGACTCATTACATTATCAATACTATCGAGTGGAAATAGGGGGTGCTGCAGTTCCTTTACACGAGCCGCCACTGTTGCTGATATTGATCTTAAGATATTCAGGCTGGATATCAATGTCATGCATTGGTCTGTAATTAAACAATGTAATAGCTCCATAATTTTCAATGGCTGCCGGGAATATATCGTTTACAAAATATACGCCTAAATGCCCTGTTAAAATGGTGCTTTAATGTCTAAATAAGAACTGAAATGAAACGGGCATACACACGCGCGCAAACATACACACAAGCACATAGACTGACACACGTGTGTGTATTTGTATGTGCGTGTATACATATACATGTATTCATATCAGTTTGTATGTGTGTGTATATATATATATATATATATATATATATATATATATATATACAGAGAGGGAGAGAGAGAGAGAGAGGGGCGCAGGAGTATCTGTGTGGTATAAGAGTGGCTGTGTGCTAAGTAGCACACAGGTTCCGGGTTCAGTCCCACTGCGTGGCACCTTGGGCAAGTGTCTTCTACTATAACCTCGGGCCGACCAAAGCCTTGTGAGTGAATTTGTAGACGGAAACTGAAAGAAACCTGTCGTATATGTGTGTGTATGTTTGTGTGTGTGTGTGTTTGTCCCCCCACCATCGCTTGACAACCGATGTTGGTGTGTTTACGTCCCAGTAACTTAGCGGTTCGGCAAAAGAGAACGATAGAATAAGGACCATGGTTACAAAGAATGTCCTGGGGATCGATTTGTTTATCTAAAAGCGCTGCTCCAGCATGGCCGCAGTCAAATGACTGAACCAAATGAAAGAATAAAAGAATATGTATGTATGTATGCATGCATGTATGTATATATGTATGTATGTATGTATGAGTTTGCGTGTGAAAATTTAATTGTTTAACAATAGGTTCTCATTCTACCATATTCTAGCGCATGGTTCAGTTTTCAGTTGCAGCCATTATTGAAACAACAGAAATCTTGTTTATACTCCCAGAATATCTATCTAATCTTAGCTTTGAAATGAATTGAGCTGTGGAGGATAATGGGTTCCGCTCAGATACATATCGAAACGCTTGCTGCCTATTCGAACGCACAATCATTGAACTAGTTACCGTATACTGCTAACACGCACACACACGCTAACACACACACACTCGCACACGCTAACATACACTACACCATCGCTTTCAGTTAGAAGCATAAATATAAATAAATAGGCATTCTAGAAATATCTACGAAATATCTATTCATCCATGCATTCTTAATGTATCGGAATTTACCTGCGCCCACATGTGTGTGTTCACGTGCGCGCGTATATGTGTGAG
This sequence comes from Octopus bimaculoides, assembly GCF_046866305.1. Taxonomy (NCBI): domain Eukaryota; kingdom Metazoa; phylum Mollusca; class Cephalopoda; order Octopoda; family Octopodidae; genus Octopus; species Octopus bimaculoides. The sequence continues at coordinate 120,799,616 of NC_142930.1, read as the reverse complement.
TGCGCGTACATGTGTATACATATGTGTGCGTGTAAATGTGTGCACGTAAGTGTGTGTGTATATATGCATGTGTGTGTATGCATACGTAAGTGTCTGTGTAGGTATGCATGTGTGTGCACGTGTGTATGTGTGCATATATGTATGTGCATGGATATGTGTTAGTGTGTGTGAGCATATGTATGTATATATGATTCTATTATTATGTTAATCTAAAATAAAATCTTATGTTAAGAGCTAATCATAGGCAATGTATCGAAACGTTCGTAAACGTATTTCCTTAATAATGACTTTTAGGTTTCATACATAAAACTGAGCTGTTGTTTAATTCAGTTTATACTCTCTCTCACTCTGAGGAAAGCAACGTTCACTTCCCCCACCGTGAAAGCCTAATTCTAGCTTTCTGAGTCAGATTTATACTTCCATTGACTTATTTTAGTACAATGAATGCATATGTACATAAGTATGTTTCTTTATTTGCGTCTCTCCGTCTGTGTTTGAATTAGCGTTTCGTGAAATACTGATTTATAAAATAATTAATTACCTGACTGCAATATGTAATCTGGTTGATATGATTATCAACTAAGACGCGCGACGAGGGTTCCACTAGCATGGCTACAATTGCAGATACACACACACGCGCATATTAAATGTACTTTTATGTATCTGAGTATACAGGCGTATATATATATATATATGTGTATGTATATATATGTATATATATATATAAATAAATAAATAAATATATATATATATATATATATATATATATATATATATATATACCGGCCATGATGAAATACCACAAGGTATAGAAAATACGTATTCGCCTTTATATATTTAATCCTTTATATTGAATACTCAATATTTCATATATTCAATAAGACATTCGATACTTCATTTCAATGTACCATCCATTTTTATATTATATATATATTCCATATTCTATATCCCACATTAATTTTACAAGAATATAAATAAAACAGAGAGTTGGAACTCTTTTAAATAAAATAATATATTCCTCTATACACGATCATACAAAACCCCTTTTTTGTATTTATTTATACTCATATATATATATATATATATATGTGTGTATATATATATGCATGTGTGTGTATGTATGTGTATATATATGTGTGTGTGTGTTTGTGTGTCTGTGTGGACATATATACCTGTATATGCATGCATACATGCGTACAGTCACTATATACGTATGTGTGTGTACATATATGCGTATGCTTGCATACGTACGTATACCCATGTATATACTTTATATATATATATATATATATATATATATATATAGATATATATATTTATATATATATGTTTGTGTATGTATACATGCACCAATACGACTTTGTTATTCTGCATAATCATGCAGTGAAATCATTAATTTACCTGTGTACTCACGCAGCCTCCTGTGTGAATGTACAGGTTACCTTTCAACCTTGAACTACCGAAAGACATATCTAACCATATATGTTAAAAGTAACAGCAGTTTGACATCTGTGCTGCTTATTACTTTGGTTATTGAATTTTACTTTGCTAGCTTTTCAATTTACACACTATTTCTATAGAACCCCCAATTGTCTGCAATATTAACCCATAACCCGACCTGTAAAATTACTACGATTTATGTTTGCAACCAAGTGAGATATACTATTTGACAGTTAATTATTACTTGCCCGAATCTCGGTACAACGTTCGGGATTACTATATTCAGTTTATTGTAGGATTCACCCAAATGCTGCATTATCTGAGATTGATTCTTAAATCTACGATAAGTTTACATCTACCTTTTTCTATATTTTTAGAGCTGTAAGGCAGCGATCTGGCAAGAACGTTAGCACGCCGGGCGAAATGCATAGCAGTATTTCGTCTGTCTTTACGTTCTGAGTTCAAATTCCGCCGAGGTCGACATTGCCTTTCAACCTTTCGGGGTCGATAGATTAAATACCAGATTAGTATTGGGGCTACTGTAATCGAATATCCCCTCCCCCAAATTATGCTTATAATAGAAAAGAATATTTTTAGATTTGTAATTGGTTCAGTCATCGATTTGATCGACCCTAGTTCTTATTTCGTATTTTTGGTCAAGTCTGGTGCTTATTCCATCGAATGTCTTATTCGCGAACTGCTAAGTCACGAGGACTTAAGCTAACACCGATTGTCAAGCAGCGTGGAGACATAAACAAAGACTCTTATAGATACATAGAAACACTCACTCACTCATACAAATATATATGTGACAGGATTCCATACAGTTTCTACCTACCAAGTTCACTCAGAAAGTTGTCGTTGACCCGAGGCTATAGTGGAAGATATCTGCCCAAAACGCTGCGCAGTGGGACTGAAGCCGAAAGCAAATGGGTGTAAAGCGATCTTCTTAAACGGACAACTATTGCTGCACCAATAAATTGTGAAACTTTGTTCATATTTTGAAATATATCGAGAACAATCCTCTCCGCCTGAAAGAATTACTCTTTGACTGAAAATTCACATATATACTTATGAACATACTAATATATTCTCTTATATACGTATTAGGATACAGACTAACTTGTATATTCCCACACGCTTATGCAGAGTCACTCGCATATGCTAAACCCATTCGTAATCAGCCAATCGTCATGCATGCACACATATGCACAATCTATATGCGCACATCTAATTGCATAAACAAGTATGCTCACATTTAGTTACACACAGACATAGATAATAACTAAAATGTGGTATGCATACATATATACATTTGAATTTATCTTGCTAAATCTACTCCATAGCGAGCCATAAATACTATCTCTTAATAACGTAAAGAAAAAAGTCTGACTATCTCATAAAATTGCTGGGATTCGTCAAATTGGTAAAACATTTCTTGCTACTATAGTAAGATTTCAGACATTAATCCATCTGTCGTAAACCTAGAAAGAAATGCAAGTCACTGACTTATATGCGATTTAAAACAAATTTCAAAAGTTATATTTTAAAAGTGTTTTCGTTATGTCATTCCTTAGATTCCTCATGGCACTAAATCAATTTATGTTTCCTTATTGAAACTGTTAGCTACATAGTTCAAAGACTGTAATAATACCAATACTTACCATAACTTATTTGCAAATGCAAGCGGTGAACTGGCATAAACGTTTGCACGCCGGGCGAAATGCTTAGCCGTATTTCGTCTGTCTTTACGTTGTGAGTTCAAATTCCGCCGAGATCGACTTTGCCTTTCATCCTTCCGGGGTCGATAAATTAAGTACCAGTTGCGTGCTGGAGTCGATCTAATCGACTGTCCCGTCCCCTAAAGTCTCGGGATTTGTGCCTAGAGTAAAAAAGAATTTATTTGCAAATGATATAGCTGTCTGTTTAAAACAATTATTTTCAAAAAGGAGAATAATCTGCGGACGTCGTTGTTATCGTCGTCGATTTTGGCTAGTCCTATTTCTTGTCTTTTCTTTTATCTTTTACTTGTTTTAGTCATTGGTCTGTGATCATGCTGGGGCATCACTTTCAACTATTTATTCGAGAAAATCGACACCAATGCTAATTCTATCGACCTTATTACTGAACCATAAAGTCACAGAGATTTAAACAAACCAACACCTGGTGTCAAGCGGTAGTGGAGACAAATGCAAAGGCACACACACACACACACACACACACACACACATGCATACATACACACGATGGACTTCCAGACAATTTCCGCCTAACAAAGTTACTTACATGTCGTTGGTTGACACGGCCCTATAGTAGAAGACACTTTCTCAATGAGCGTTGTTTGATAACCAGGAACCGTATGGTCGCAAGCGCACAGCCATGTTAACACTAACCGAGAAAATCTGGAAGCGAAAGCATTCCATTCCTGGCCATCACTTTTATTTTTTGTTTGGTTAGAGGTGGATGTAGGATTACATCATCTTACGTATGAGTTGTTCCGTTTCTTGGATTGTGGATAGAGATTTGCGGTCACGTAACGACTTGAGATTCAGCTGCGATGACTGATAAAGACTGCCATTTTCATACAGTCCTTCGCAGCCAGTCATCGCATAATGAGCGAAAAGGAAGTGAAGTGATGGAAAGGAAGAGATAAGAAGAAATAAATATCGATTCTCAAGGCGAACAAAGAGCAACGAAAATTGTAAAAATAGAATTATACAAATTTTGCGTAAATAAACCTGTCTCTTGCGAGTTGTCTGATGTTAAAATTCGAAAAACTTAACCAGTATTTAGGTCGGATATAAACTCTATTGATACATCGAAAATGCTGGAGAGAACCATCTATAGAAATAATAAAATCAAGACGACGTTTCAATTTAGCTTCATCTGCATCATCTAAATTTGTCTATTTTTGGAAATTGTAAGGAAACTACAGCGAGAATACCAGTTGAATGATACTGCACATAACTTATATTTCTTTAAGATTTTCGAGTAGAAGTGAGTTGAGATATTGAACATAGAGGCTAACTGACCATAGTTGGAGAAACCTAAGACTCATGATTTAAATTAATCAGAAATATTTTCATGATTAATCGGGATTATCTATCTTGCTTGATAGACTTCAAAGTCTCATGCAGAACTGCTGTCAACAAGGTCAGTTACACTCAAATCACTTGTTAGCGCCTCAAAAAAGGGTAAGAGAATACTTGAAAATGAGTTAAATATGTAACCAATATCGTATTACACTGGATATTTTGCCATTATTTGCAGAGAGAAGCTGCTTGTTGATTAAGAGCGTCATCAAAGAACTATATTTCAAACAAATGCATTTTGCAAATCAGAAATTGAATATAATTACAAATATTACCGAAAAAAGTCCTAGACGACTCTAAAGTTACAAGATTTCACCGACTGGTTCTGGGAAGTTTGCAAATGGATTAGAAATAATATAATCAATAACTAATCGTAGTACTTCAGCTATTTAGTGATGAAATCTATATGCCTCGCGGTATCTATTTTACAGTCATGGACATTTAACCATCTGAGAGTAAATATTACATTGTTCATTAATATAACGTTGTAAAAATAAAAGAATAAAACCATTGAACCGCCGAGTCAGTACGTCGAGTTTCTGTGGAGGCGCAATGGCCCAGTGGTTAGGGCAGCGGATGAACGGTCGTAGGATCGCGGTTTCGATTCCCAGACCGAGCGTTGCGAGTGTTTATTGAGCGAAAACTTATAAAGCTCCACGAGGCTCTCGCAGGGGTGGTGGCGCACTTTCAACACAACTTTCTCTCACTCTTCCTATTTCTGTCGTACCTGTATTTCAAAGGGCCAGCCATGTCATACTCTTTATCACGCTGAATCTCCCCGAGAAATTACGTTAAGAGTACACGTGTCTGTGGGGTGCTCAGCCACTTGCACGCTAATTGTAAGAGCAGGCTGTTCCGTTTGATCGGATCAACTGGAACCCTCGTCGTCGTAAACGACGCAGTGCCACAACGTCAAATTTCTATCGACTTGGCTAGTTGAGATTCTTCAATCCATGGAAATAGAAATCTTCAACATACAAAAGTATTTCAATTATTATTTCTATTAAATACCAACGGAACGAAGCAAAATATATGTCAGTCGTCGTGGTAGATGGTGTTGTAAAATTTCAGTGCATAACCTGTTACCTACCAGTGATCTCATATGAGATTCACTTAAAAATTACAAATTTCGTAATTATCTGTCAATATTTACACATATCTAACCTTTTTGCTATATCTACTAGGTATATTTCTTTGATGTGGAGGAGCAATGGCCCAGTGGTTAGGGCAGCAGACTCGCGGTCATAGGATCGCGGTTTCGATTCCCAGACCGGGCGTTGTGAGTGTTAATTGAGCGAAAACACCAAAAGCTCCACGACGCTCCGGCAGGGGATGGTGGCGAACTGTACTCTTTCTCTCACTTTTACTTCCTGTTTCTGTTGTACCTGTAATTCAAAGGGTCAGCCTTGTCACGCTGAATATCCCCGAGAACTACGTTAAGAGTACACGTGTCTGTGGAGTGCTCAGCCACTTGCACGTTAATTTCACGAGCAGGCCGTTCCGTTGATCGGATTAACTGGAACCCTCGACGTCGTAAGCGACGGAGTGCCAACAACATTTCTCTGATATTCAAATGAGATTTGTTAATTTTTCACCCAATATCTCGCTTGTTTCTATTTAAAATGTTATTTTAAAATGTTATTTTGATCATTCCAGCGTGTTTCTAAGGCTGTTTTATGCTAGAAATCAAAGTTTCATAAAACAATTCCAGTTAATAGAATTATGGGAGGTAATGGGTTAACTGAGTAGAACTATGCAAGACATTTCATTAATATTTAAGGTTCAACATGCTGGTGTTACCTAAATCAAGGAGGTGTTATCTAAGCCTAGAATGTGTTTGTAAATCTCAAGAAAACGATTGTTGCTGCCTTACTAATCAGTTTATATCAACTCATCTATGCTAGTAATCCTCTTGGGAAAGCCATTAATGCCACAACCATGCATTTCCTCTTTTTGTTTTGGTTTGATGTTGTGTGTGTGTGTGTATGCGTGTGTGTAAAATCAATATTGCTCATTTATAATCCGACGGACATTTAGTTGGGGGTACAATGTTCTTGACAGTTCTAAAGAAATCTATTGTCAGTATTTGTCAGAATCCATAAGCTAGAGTAGAGTGATGCCAAATGTTCATTGATGATAAATAAATAAATGAATGAATAAATAAATAAATATCAATTTTGTTTCTGTGTAGATATGACACGTCACGAAAGCTTCGTACGTGATCGATGGGGAGCACCTAGCATTTTCAAATTCAGGCTCCAAAGAACCATTTCGAAAGCACAAGTTATACGCACACACACACACACACACACACACACACACACACACACACACGCACGCACACACACACACACACACACACACACACACACACACACACACACACACACACACACACACACACACACACACACACACACACACACACACACACACACACACACACACACACACACACACACACACACACACACACACACACACACACACACACACACACACACACACACACACACACACACACACACACACACACACACACACACACACACACACACACACACACACACACACACACACACACACACACACACACACACACACACACACACACACACACACACACACACACACACACACACACACACACACACACACACACACACACACACACACACACACACACACACACACACACACACACACACACACACACACACACACACACACACACACACACACACACACACACACACACACACACACACACACCAACACACCAACATCTCAAAGAAAAACTTTTATAAGTACAGCTAAAGTAGTATAACAATTCCTTTTCCCTTACATTGTTAATGCAAGTCATAGGATATTTGAACATCCGATATCTAGTTTCATTATTTGGCTCGATTTCGCCCCTGAAACTCCAATTGTCGAAGGCGATTATACTCACGTAAACCTTCACGAAGCAAATTCATAAAGAAAGACATTCAAAACATGCCCATCAAATGTATCGGGTTGTCCGGAAAGTTCGTACCGAATTATAGTATCTTACCTTTCGACTTATTTGCCATGAAACCACCTCAATTCTGGGAAGAGGGTATTTTCAAGTTAAAGGAAAGATGGAGACGCATTGTGCAACAAAATGATTCATATTTGGTTGATTAAAAATGTAATGGCAAGTATTTATTGACCTTTTCCTTTCCTTTAAAAATCGGCACGAACTTTCCGGACAACCCAATATTTTCAGACATAATGTATTTAAAAGTAATTACGTAATGCAGCAGTGCGTAATTAGGGTGTGACTTAGGGAGATGTGACTTATCTTTCTAACTCGTTGACTGGCCGTTTAGTAGCTTCTTCACCTTTTTCTGAAATTCGTAAAGTGATAACTAGTGTTACAGAGAAATTGTGTTATTCTTCTAAACGCCTTTAGTCGAACAAATCGATCCCAGGACTTATTCGTTGTAAGCCTAGTACTTATTCGCCTATTATTCTATCGGTGTTTTGTTGTCAGACCATTAGTTGTCAAGCGATGGTGGGGGACAAACACACACACACACACACACACACACACACACACACACACACACACACACACACACACACACACACACACACACACACACACACACACACACACACACACACACATATATATTTATATATGCGACGGGCTTCTTTCAGTTTCCGTCTACCAAATCCTCTCAGAAGTCTTCCTTCTTACTGCTTTGCCATAGTAACCAAGTTTGTGGAGATACCTGACAGCTGTTCTGGGACTAACATCAACTTGCTCTGCTATGTCAGAGGCCTTGCTACTAGGATTATCCTCCACACGTCTCTTAGCTGAGAGAAGGGTCCTGTTAGAGGGCCCTGGTTGATCTGAGCAAGGTGATGTGAACTCCTAACGCTCTCTGGTGATATGCACAATCACTCTATTGACTGCAGAAAGCGGGATCCGAAGGTTTTCTGCGATTTTACGGTGACTATGTCCACCTACAGAATGACCCACAATACGGCCTCTGTAATTCAGATAATTACAATTACAAGGCTTCTTTTGTACATAGCATGATTAAACAGTCACATGTAGAACCTGAAACATAAAAAAATCAATTAAGAAAAAATATAAACCTTTACAAGTTAGAATAAACATAAAACGCCGTTTTATGTGGTGTCTATTTACTTCGGTCATTTTATATATATATATATATATAATGTAAAATGTTGGCAGTGAATTCGAAGTTTCAGCCTGCCTGCCTTCTTTGGACTGCAGGACAAAACTTCGAAATCACTGCCAACGCTATTCTTGTAAAAGAATAATAATATTTAGTCTACAAAAAGTAATGAAAAATTGTTTTTATTATAGCTCGACATAAAAGGATGCATATAAATATTTTAGTGAGACGTGTAGTTAAGCTTTCAGTGAATAAAATTTCTAACCTGCAAACCATTTACCTTTAAAGTTACAAAGAAAAAAAATGTCTGTCACACACCTTCATGTCATTCTATAAATTTTTAATCTTGAGCTCGGGTCAGAAACCACTTATTCGTGTATCATTTTGTTTTTACTTGCGAGGTTTTGTGAATTCCTTTTTGACATTTTACAATTTCTCGTGAATGGAAACTTAACATTTTGAATGAAATATCTCACATTTTCGATTCAAAGATACCGGCACTTTGTTTGACTAACAAATCTATTTAGCGACATATGTTCTCTTGCTCTGTCAGCCTGTTTGGGAAGGACGACCTGTATTCAGTCAACAAGACTTTCCTTCGGTAAATATATACGTCTATTTACTTAACCTTCCTGAAGATAAAAATGTTGCTATTAAGTCATCGGTTTTTTAAGTAGATTCAATATTAATTAGATATGTTTATTTATTAGCAACGTAGCAATTTTGAATTTATTTTCTAATCCTTTTCATTTCTTGATCTCCGTTGATAATTGTTGGGTTGAGTTTTAATGATATAATACTGTCTTCTGACATCTGTTCAGGTTTCTGCATTTGTAAAGGAATGCTATAGTCGACCGAGCCAACCGATCTCGAGGATGTAAGTAAATAATCCTTTCTACGATAGGCACAAGGCCTGAAATTATTTATGGGAAGGTGGGGACTAGTCGATCACATCGAACCCTGTGTATCACTGTTACTTATTTCATCGATCCCCGAAAGGATGAAAGGCAAAGTTGACCGCAGCAGAATTTGAACTTAGGATGTAGTGTCGGGCGAAATACCGCTAAGTATTTCCTCCAGCTTGCTAACGTTTTTTATTTCTTTATTGCCCACAAGGGGCTACACAGAGGGGACAAACAAGGACAAACAAAGAGATTAAGTCGATCATATCGACCGCAGTACGCAACTGGTACTCAATCTATCGACCCCAAAAGGATGAAACCAACACAGACCCCGGCGGAATTTGAACTCAGGACGTAAAGACAGACGAAATACCACTAAGCATTCCACCCGGTTTGCTAACGTTTCTGTCAGCTCGCCGCCATAGAACGAGATCAAATACTGCAAAGTAATCTATCGAGTTCTAACGCCTGCCAATCCAACGACATAATATTTCTTTCTATTGTAGGCCTAAGGGCCTGACATTTTCCGGGATGAGCTAGTCAATTGTACCGACCCCAGTGCCCAAATAATATTACTTTTCAACTCCGAAAGGATGAAAAGCAGACTCGCCATTGGTGGAATTTTACACTAGACCTAATGACGGAAGAAATGCCGCTAAGCACTTTGTCCACTGTGCTAACAATTCTTCCAGCTCACTCGCTCTTTAAAATTCTCTCTAATTTTGGCACAAGGTCAGTAATTTTGAATGGAAGAGAAGTGTATTACGTTGATCTCAGTACTTGTTAGGTACTTATTTTATCGTTCCTCAAAAGATGAAAGACAAAGTTGACGTTGCTGGTATTAGGATTCACAGCGTAAATAGATGGAAGAAATTCTGTGAGATATTTTGTACGGTGTGATATCGATTCTGCTATCTCACAGCGTTAACTGATAATAATTGCAATAATTTACTAAATTGAGAGTCTCATTCAGAAACTCAGTTGGCAGCCTTGGATCTGCTGACCGTTAGGGATCCACAAAAGTCCTGGGGTCGATTTGCTCGACTAAAGGCGGGGCCCCACCATAGCCATAGTCAAATGACTGACACAAGTAAGAAAGTAAAAGAATAAATATTAATATATATATATATATATATATATATATATATGCGTGTATATATATATATATATATATATATATGCGTGTATATATATATATATGCGTGTATATATATATATATGCGTGTATATATATATATATGCGTGTATATATATATATATATGCGTGTATATATATATATATATGCGTGTATATATATATATATATATGCGTGTATATATATATATATGCGTGTATATATATATATGCGTGTATATATATATATATATATGCGTGTATATATATATATATATATGCGCGTGTATATATATATATATATATGCGTGTATATATATATATATATATGCGTGTATATATATATATATATATGCGTGTATATATATATATATATATATGCGTGTATATATATATATATATATGCGTGTATAT
>NC_142930.1:120768482-120785982 GCF_046866305.1 Octopus bimaculoides | reverse complement strand
AGGACTTCAAAACAAACTGTCTCAAAATGTGATTCAAAGACAAATCTCCTAACGTTACGTTCTCAGTTATGACTCCTTTTCAATTTCTTTTTTATATTTGTGTTGGTGTTGTTGCCATTATTATTATTACTACGGTTGTTATTGTTGCTGTTATTTCGTTTGATCATGTTTTTACTTAGAAACCCATTCCAATATGTATGTAACCATTTAAGTATTAAGCGACCGGCTACTTATTCAGAGTCAATAAATCAAGCAGCTATGTAGTTAATATACATTTAACATAGTATAGCATCAAAACGATCATATACCATCTGTCTTCCTCTCTCTATTTCATTCATCGCCATTACCGGGAGTGTTTGTGATCTGCTGGAATTTATACCCGATTTTAAGGTGGCTAAATAACTGAAACATTTCTCTACTCTGGATACGGCGCCCGTCTATCGCCTGACATGATTTTAGTGCAGCACTTTCAGCTAAAAAAATTACTCGAAAATCTACAATGCAGAAAAGTACAATTCATGTTCGTTATTGTCGATGTGTAGCGTCGAAGAGAGGAGGATAAGAATTGTTGAATTTCAGTTACCAGGATGCAGATTGGATAATTTTCAAGGAATTTAGTTAGGAACGAGGAACGAATTAGTCTTTGGGAACGTGACATGATGCGAACGCTCTCAACTGTGAGAATGGATTTTACGAGAACGCATGTGTTAATGAAGTAGTTTATAATGTTGTCTCTCGATCTGCTATAAATAGCAGCTAAATCTTCAAATCACATACTACTTCCCAAAAGAAAGAAATGTGGGATAATGTAATACTTCATACAAAGAAAAAAAAAAGCAAATATAATGGGATAATTAGGGTTGGAACAGGAGCAGTCCTAAGTCATGGCACACTGGTCACTTGCCTGTGGGGACCCCATGTGTTTTAGCGACCCAATGCAAACTTATGTATGATATGGTTTTATTTATAATGATCTTAGGATACTGTTTTGCTCGGAGATTATAGCGTTGTTGAAACGACCGTGGGTGGGATGTCTTTGAGTTAAAGTCCGCTGCTCTGGATGGTTTTAACGCCGTCGAAATAAAAAAAATTAAGAAAAAGAATAATGTCTAAAAAAGAAACCTGAAATACACGTGAAAACTTGCGACCTTTTTTAATAGTATTACTCTTAATTGTTCCAGCAAAACCGAAAAACAAAATTTCGCACACGTTTGAGTTATAGTAAATCTTTTCAACACAGAAATGACCTCATCGAAATCGCTTTACTATTGCTCTGAGAACCAGTAAATTTATATATAATATTCTATTCTTGTTGGAGTATAATGGTAGAATATTTTAGAGAAAAATGTTGCTCAGAAAATCGTTCACATGAAAACCGTATTCTTTATTATGAGTAAATATTACAACTGCTACATATTTCCAACTTGATCTGTAGGTTATGTCTTTCTCGAAAATAGAGGTAAAAATTAATATGGAAAATGCTCATTTGGTGAGGCTGTTCAAAAGAGGGCGATAAGATCAGTTCATATTGCAATAGGTAAGTTTCTCTCTAAAATGAGTTAGACGATATATTGAGAGAATAATCACACCGTGAAGTTATTCAAAAGAGGCGATAAAATCATTCATATTCCTGGAGAGTTTCGTTTATGGTTCTGAAAAATAATTTGGCAGAGGTCCAGTTGATCTGATATAAGAAAAATCCAATCCTTTATTACTGCTACGAACAGTGAAAAAGATTTCGCAGCCAGATATTCATCTTTTAGATTTCAATATGTCAAATCAGCCAACAGATTTCAATAAGCCGTGTTTCTCTATCTGAGGACAAGAAATAACTGTTAATTTCTTTGAATTTGAAACCCCGATAACTAAAGCTAGCTGCAAACATTATATAAACATTGAAAAGTAATAACTTACTGGTGTTTCATACCGTAATTTCAAGAAGTAGCATCAAGAATACCATTTTGTTCTCTCTATTACAAGATATCTAACAAGGTTTCTAAAGATCATGCGATTATGAGTCCATGTCTTTGACCAATAATATTGAACACCAGCTCTGGCAGATTGATCACCAATACAGGAGTTGCTCGAAATCATTTGACAAAATTAACGAAGGAGAAATGAAAAGTAATATTGAAACGTAATGGAATAGGAAGAAAGATCTTCAAAAATTATTCAAGATATTCTCATCGAAAGCGATTAGGAACTAAATGCTCAGACGATTATATATTATATACTTGCGGCTATTTTTTCTATAATCATATGAAATGTATTTATGCGCAAAGATGGCACAGAAATTAGTGAAGCGCCCCTATTTTTTATAGGTTCGCTTGACAACCACGTAAGTCCCATTGTGCAGGACCTCTTTTATAGCTCTGCACCAATCAGGTCATTATTTGTGAATTTGGTAAACGAAAACTGTGTAGCAGCCCGTCGAGTAAGTATACATGCTTATAGATGTATATGAATGTATATGTATTCATGTAGGTACGTTGCTTGGTGGTTAGGCTATTCAGCTCATGATCGAAATGTCGAGAGTTCGATATCCGGCTGCGAGTTCATTCCTTGAGCAAGACGCTATTTCACGTTGCTCCAGTTCATTCAGCCTGCAAGAATTAGTTGTACCTGTATTTCAAAGGGGCCAGCTTTGTCTCGCTCTGTAACAGGCTGAATCTCCTGGTGAATTAAGGGTACGCATGTCTGTGGATTACTCATCCACTTACTAGTTATTTTTGCGAGCAGGCTGTTTCCTTCATCGGATCAACTGGAACCCTCACCATCGTAACCGACAAAGTGCCACAGTACATGTATTCGTGTTTATATCTGTCTTTGAAAACCAGTGCTGGTTTGTTTATATCCCTTTAAGGGATATTACAGTATGAAACACCAGCGAGTTATTACTCTCCAGTGTTTCAAAAAGATGACCGATAAAATAAGTTCTACATTTCGAACTAAGTACTGGGTGTAGATTTGCATTACTAAACACCTAAAAGCCGGGTCCTATAATGGCTGCAGTCCAATGACTAAGACCAGTAAAAGATAAGGATTTTAAGCATTTATTTATGCATAAGTCATGTGCCTATGTATTTTTGCATATATTGTACGTTGTGTTTATGTATATATTTCAGGAACTCTGATGATAAGGAAGCGCTTATCGAATTCATAGAAGTATTTCGTGATTTCTGGATAATCTTATTTTAAATTCTGTCATACACATTTCATGTAAATTTACTCTGAGCGTATTATATTAAGTTTATTGTATTGTTTTGCGATGTTTAGCTTTCAGTTGCAGACTTGTGGGAATGTTATATACACCTATACCATGTACACTGCATATGATATATGCACATCTATGCAAACATATATGTATGCACATCTATGCAGACATATATATGTATGCACATCTATGCAAACGTATATATATATATATATATATATATATATATATATATATATATATAGATATATGTATATATGCACATCTATGCGAACATATATGTGTGTTTGTGTGTGAATCTGCGTATGTATGCGTATAGACGTACGTGTGTGTGTGTATATACGTGTTTGTATATATATATATGTGTGTGTATATATATGTGTGTGTGTGTATATATGTGTGTGTATATATATATAGGTGTGTGTGTATATGTGTGCGTGTATATGTGTATATATGTGTGTGCGTGTATATATGTGTGTGTATATGTGTGTGCGCGTGTGTGTATGTATATATATATATGTGTGTGTCTGTATATGTGTGTGTCTGTATATGTTTGTTCGTGTGTGTATATGTATGTATGTATGTATGTGTTTATATTTTACACGCGTGTGTGTCTTCGTGTTTGTTCCCAACCACTGGTTGAAAAGCGGTGTTGGTTTGTTTTAATCCTCGTAACTGAGCGGTTCGGCATACTCACCACACAGCCACACCTGAAACATATTTGTGTATTTATGTATTGATACGCACATATTTACATATAAATATATATATATGCATTTATATCTTTATAGTTCGGGCGCTTACTAGCTTGGAAAGTAACTTTGTCTGAGAACGTATGCAAAACCTAAACCAATTAAATCGTGGAAGGACCGTTTTTGTCACTTTAATAGAAACACAGAAATTCAGTTTAAGTCATGTTTGTCTATTTATCAGGAGATTACACTATGAAGTGTTACATTTCTCGCACTTCTGCGTGCTGGTCATTGGCATAGTTTTACACTGGTTCTGTTAAAAGTCAGTTCCTCTGACAATTTTTATTTTTTATTTTTATAAGTCTCCAAAGATTTATCTTGCTTTCTTTGTATTATTCCAATATCTTAATTACATTTCTTTTTCAAGCATTGAAATCATTAATGCCTGTTACATGTCAGTTTGATAGCTAAATTATTTTATGTTTTACGTAGTTGTCTATTTTTATGTGTGAGATTCCTCGTCTCCTCTTTTGACACGAAGCTTTCAGATTCAATACCATTTTTTCTTTCATCTTCTCTACTACCTCTTTGCAAATTGCTACCATGTTTTATTTTATCCATTTTTTTCATTCTTATTATCAGTTCTGCGTTGTTTTGTTTTTTTTCCTGTTTTCCCTGTTGTTCGGTAGTGTTTTGAGCAGTTGGAGATTGCCGGTCGTTACGTACTTATAATATGTCTTTTTGTATGTTTTTAATACCTGCCTTTGATATGTCCTATTTTAGATAATTACTGCATTAATTTAGGTATCCGCATTCGGCAAAAAAAGAAAAAAAAAATACAACACACACAAATCTCTTTTCCCACCCCTCTCTCTCTCTATATATATATATGTATTTATGAATATTATGAAACTGATCTTAAGAGGCATTTATCTGCAGTCCTTAAGTTATTTAACCACAGGTCAAAAAGTTCCATTCTAGTTTAACTCTAGTTTAAGACCATAAATACCTCGTCTAGACATATCTTTTCAAATGCATTCCCACTGCTGTACTTACCATCACCCCTTCCTTCCTTATTCATCTATCACCCCTTCCTTTCTCATTCATATGTTGTGACGGAGAAATACACAAGAGTATTATTATATTAGATATATTTCTTTAAGTATTTATTTTGGTAACATTGAAATGCTATACTATTTTACTTTTTTATTGCCTTCCAACTTCATAGGGTAGAGCTAATTATTTTAAAATACAGAGATGAAAGTTCTAAGCTAGTTCAGTAATCTGTATTGATATTGCTGTATTTCGAGAAGGTAATTTTATTTATTCTTTTTTTTTTTCCAAGTAAACACACGCACTATATATTTTTTCTTCACTCGTTTATTACTGTTATTTTATATTATTATTTTAACGCCTGTCCTTTATCCGGAAATCGTTCGTCACACATCTGTGACCTCTTCAGCGACACTTTTCGTTTCCGTGTGTGTTCTTGCTCCACTTACTCCGCGCACATAAGGATACACATCTTAGAAGAACAGAATGGAGTAAGTAGAGCAAGAATACACACGGAAACGAAAAGTGATGCTGAAGAGGTTACGGATGTGTGATGAAAGGTTTCCGGACAATGGACTGGCGTTAACATTATACAATAAAATAACAGTAATAGATGAGTGAAGAAAAAAATATAGTGCGTGTGTTTATTTGGCAAAATAAATAAATAAATAAATAAATAAAATGACCATCCCGAAATTCAACAATATCTGTTTCAACACTCGACTTCACATCAGGAATCTTGCAAAACGAATTGATAAACGTAAATTTGTACTGAATTTATGGAAATTATTTTCCTCCATCTTCTATAAATTTAATCCATCCATCCACTTTTGCTGCTCACAATTCTTGGGATGAAGTTGGGGTTTAAGACTACAGGCATCGTTCCATAGGAACCTCTCAGAAGCAACCGTTTTTGTACTTTTTGGTTAGTTTCATAAGCGTAGCAAACTGAGAATGCAGATATCATCCAACCATCTCGCACTTGGTCTTTCCCTAGGTCTCTTCCCGCTTGGTTCAGCTTGAAGTATCCATCTTCCGATTCTTTTCCGCGACATCATAATCACCTACCTGTGGTACCGCATCTGTGGCTTCTCGGTGCGGATAAGTCGAAGCTTTACCTGGAGAAACTCTCTGATATTCGAGTTACGCGCCTGGCTGTACAACGTGGTTTTAGAGATCCTTCGGACGAAGCCTATTGCGACCGTTTGTGTTCCCAATCGTACTATTTCACATAAGTGAGGTTACGCACAAAAACCAAATTATAGATAGGAAATTTGGCTTGTTAACAAACTCTGCGGATGTCGAAACAGGGGCATTAATATACCAGCACCTGCAATTCTAACATCTTATTTACCCTCCTGTAGCTTTAAGAAGTGAACACCAATACTTTTGTTCCCCGCAAATAGGTGCGCTTGGTAACAATTTTTTTCATTGTGAGAGGTTTTCTTGGTAAATTTAAAGACACGCCTTCCCGATATTATATGCATTTTTTTGAAAAACTAAATTTAACTTATATTCTCTAATATAATGCCGATGAAACATGCTTCTACAAATAATTGAAAACAATCTTCCTCCAAACAAAAAAAAAAAGAGAAAAACAATGCAGAGCAAAAACATTCAGGCTATTCGGTGCATTCAATATTCCACTAGATTAAGGCCGTGAACTGGCAGAAACGTTAGCACGCCGGGCGAAATGCTTAGCGGGATTTCGTCTGCCGAGGTCGACTTTGCCTTTCATCCTTTCGGGGTCGATAAATTAAGTACCAGTTACGCACTGGGGTCGATACAATCGACTTAATCCCCCTTGTCTGTCCTTGTTTGTCCCCTCTATGTTTAGCCCCTTGTGGGCAATAAAGAAATAAGAAACGTTAGCTCGCCGGGCGAAATGCTTAGCGGTATTTCGTCTGTATTGACATTCTGAGTTTCAATTCCACCAAGGTCAACTTTGCCTTTTATCCTTTCGGGGTCGATAAATTAAGTACCAGTTGCGTACTGGTTCGATCTAATCGACTGTCCACCTCCCCAAACATTTCGGGCCTTGTACCTAGAGTAGAAAAGAATATTCTACTAGCTATGTGTGATCTATTTTTTAATAGCTTATTTTTGTTTGATCGATATAAGATTGTGCAAAACTAAAGCTGAAGTATATACCTCTTTTTTTCTTTAATTAGTTAAGCAATTTTAAATTATCACATGCTCATGTAGTAAATAAAGTTAATTGCTTCAGATGTTTTGTATGTTTAATACAATCAAGGTCATCGACTAATACTCAATTAACACTGTTGACTTCACTAAATTAATTAGGCTTGGATTCTACTTTGCAAGTCAATTAAAAAAGATCGGTGTATATTATATTGCATTTTTGACGCCTACAACTGTGGCCTCAATTTCTGTGTGGTACCTGATAGAACTAGATACATTGGAGCATCAATAGTATGGATCAGTTCAACACCTGTTACAAGATATAAAGTCCAACTTTTTAATCGATAGACAAATTACCCATCACACTTTTATCCCCCTAACATAGTAAATGATTCAGTGAGATGTATCTCAAGTTGATTTCAGCAGGATGTGAACTTAATCCGCAAAAGTATGTAACCCGAATCTGCCAGCATGGCTATGTGGTTAGGAAGCTCGTTTTGCAGCTAAGTAGTTTAGGATTCAATCCCAGTGTGCAGCACCATGTACAAGTGTCTTCAACTACAACCTCCTACTCAGTAAATTTGGCAAGCGGAAACTACGCAGAAGCATGTTCTATGTATTTGTGTATATATTGTATGCATGTATTTGTGTATGTATGTATGCATGTATATATATATATATATATATATATATATATATATATATATAGTCGCGTCTGTGTCTATTTTCTGCCCCTATGTCGTCGGCTAGTTCGGCCAGCTGTAACATATTTAAATACCAGCCTATATGTTGATATAACTTTATATTAAGCTTGTATGTTCAATACCAGGTCGTTATTTCAAACAACAAAATCAACCCTCAGTATCTTAAACTCATAAATACCATCAATGTCGCGCTTAACCCTGTAAACATCAACAGGAACATTATTATTATAGAGACAACAATGAAATGTGTTAGACATTGCAACCAAATCTCCCTCAAATGACTCCCAGCTGTTTCAGAAAATTGTACATTGTATATGTTCCTGGGTTTGCTTCACATAAGAGAAAGATGGAATGGTCGTGGCAGGGACGCCATTGATCACAGGCATGCTAGTGCATATCGGACGATAGTCTAAACAGCTACAATACTGCTATTACTACCGATAATCCAATTCTGAGGGGAGGGGCCAGTCGATCACATCGACCTCGGTGCTTAATGCAAAGTAAAGCCGACCTCGGCAAATCGTAAAGCCGGAAGAAATGCCAATAAGTAGTTTGTCCAGCGTACTAACAATTCTGCCAACACGCTTCCTTGTTATTACTACTAATAATAATAGTAACATCGAATCGACAATAACAACAATATCCACATGGCCATTAGTCTTATTAGACATAAAACTAATCAAGCTCAAATCCTACTTTGTTGATTAAAAAAAAATGGAACAGTGAATGATGTCAGGGCTCACTGAATGATAAACGACAATCATATTCACAATAATTAACAATATCTGCGATGATAAAATCATCAATCATTTATATCTACTGCGACGAAAACAGCAACAAAAATAATATATAGCACATCTCCAATACCATGTACAGCATAAACATTACCGAAAAGACAATAAATAATAACTGGCAAACAATCACTAGGCGAAACAACAACGGACAACACAACACAGTCAATGAGTGCCAATAAAGGGGAGATAATAACAGGAATACCATAAGGGACAGTTAATAACAGACAGACGATAATAGAGAGTCAATAATGGAGAGACAATAATAAGGAGACAATAAGAGGCAGAGAGATATTGCTAGAGACATAGAGAGAGAGAGAGAGAGAGAGTTAATAACAGCAAGAGGATAAGAAAGAGTCAGTAACAAAGAAATGCTGAGAGTCGATAGCAAAGAGTCAATAACAGAGACAATAATAGGATAATGACGGAAAGACAATAACAGAAAGACAACGATTGATAGACAATAACAAACAGAAACAAGAACAGAGAAACAATAGTAGATAATAATAACAGAGAAAACTATAAAAGAGAGACGTCATCAAAGAATACAACAGTGAGACAGAAACAGAAA
Source organism: Octopus bimaculoides (assembly GCF_046866305.1). NCBI lineage: Eukaryota > Metazoa > Mollusca > Cephalopoda > Octopoda > Octopodidae > Octopus > Octopus bimaculoides. Next base: position 120,776,815 of record NC_142930.1, on the reverse strand, counting down.
GACAGTAACAGACTGTCAATAACCGACAGGCAAACATAACCGTGAGACAATAATAGACAATAACAGACAACAACGGCAGACAAAAACAAAAATAGAAATAAACACTTACAGACGGAGAATAACAGACAGCAATTGTCAAACAATCAATAGCAAGCATACAATAACACATACTGAAGATCTGGAGCGTGGAAGGAACCTGAATCTATCGACCCTGGCACTTGACTGGTAGTTCATTTATCTAATTCGAAAGAGATTGGATTTTGAACTTGGAGCATAAAGCGTCGGAAGAAACGTCGCATTCTCTAATGGTTCTGCCAACCCGCCGCCGCCTTTTGTCAGCCTCGACGTTTACAATAACAAATAATAATAAATAGACAATTTACAAATAATAACAATACAATATAACAGACGAGACAATATCATGAAGATAAACAATAAAAGCAACCAAAAACAAACAATAAAAGCAACCAAAAACAAACAATAAGACCAATTACCATACAAGGACTATTGAATACAACAACAACAACAGCAGCAATACAATGACTAACAACTGCAGCTCTTATTGAATAACAATAAGAAGTTACCTTCAATAACATATACCACTGAATGCCACGCTAACAGCTTCATTCTTCCGCCATCTTCACATGCATGCAAACAACATAGAACACCACTTTACATCATATACAACATTCAATAATGGCAACATTCCATTCCATTTATGACTGTAAACTTTTTAGACACTACATAAAATGCATTAATGTCATTTACACATAACACATGAAATAACCAAAGCATTTAAAATGATGAATGCTCGGTTGAGAAATGTTGGCACATTTCTCTGGCAATGTTTTCTTTATATTCTCTCTCTCTCTAAAAAAAAAAAAAGATATTGTTTTCACTCTGTGAAGCTTAACAGTAGTTTAACGAAGGCGAGAGACATTTAACATATTTTATGCCGTTGTATATCAACGTAGGTCATCCTTGATCAAGCAGATAAATGGCTAAAACCATTCGAATTGTGACAGTACTGTCTTATTGTATATCTAGGTCTACGTTATTCAATATGTTTTTACCGTCTTAAGAAAATTTAATGTGATATGAGAAAATTTGGTTGCTATTTATAGCAAGCCGATTAACTACATAGAATCTTGTACCTTATACCTATTCATTACTGGCAAAAAACGGCGGCTGCCGAACTGGAGGAGTCATTAGTGCGTCGGTCAAAATGTTTAGCAGTATTCTTTTCGGTTCTTTCAGTTCTTGTGTCAAAATTTGAAACCACTGTTTGCGGGATACGCGCGGGTTCGTTCCAGATCGAACACGTAATTATCGATTATTGCATTGCAAGATCTATCGCGAGACAATCGACTGCGCAGTAGACTGGTACACTAGTTGTCTTTCTTTTCCCTAACCCCTAATACTATATGGGTGGTTACCCAGTTTCAGTAGCTTATATGTGACTGAGATCGGACCATTTACTCCGAACAGTACGCCGGTCTATTGCCGGGTTTAAAGCCAAAACTTTTGGCGGGAGGATACACGTCGATTACATGACTAGTACTTTATTTTACCGACCCCAAACAGATGAAAGGCAAAGTTGCTGTCGGCAGGGTTTGAACTTAAGACAGAGTGCTAGAAGAAATGCTATAAACATTTTGGACGACGTGCTAACAATTCTAAATCGTCACTATGGTACGTGCACTCGTTAGCCCTCCTGTATTTGTTCCGGCTCTCTGCGCTCTGAGTTCAAATCCTGGCGATGACTGACTGTGTCCTTCATCCGTTCGGGGTAGAGAATATAAGCTGGTTGGTGGAATTGTTCGAGCGTGGGAAACAGCACTTGGTGGTATTTGTTCCTGTTATTCACGTTCTTAGTACGTGTTCACTCGTCACCCGGATTAACAACACCACTACCTTTAGCAGAGTTTATTCTGTTGCAAGCATTTAAGTTAAATGACTGTTTTGAGACAATCTTCCTTTAACCGGTCTGGAGGCTCTGAAAACCGATAGTGGCATGGGCACTGCCATTCTCTCTCTCATTGGACAGTAAAATAACCGTACTGCTACTGCTACTAATAATAATTTCTGCTATATGCACAAGACACAGTACTCAACTGGCATATATTTTATCGACTCCGAAAAGACGAAAAGCAAAGTCGACCTCAGAGCGGAATTTGAACTCAGAACATAAAGATAGATGAAATATCGCTAAGTATTTCGCCCGGCGTGCTAACGATTCTGCCAACTCGCCCCCTTACTACTGCTGCTGCTGCTGCTACTACTACCACTACTACTACTTTATACAATTGGCACAATGCCTGAAATGTTGAGGGAGTGGATAAGTTGAATGCATCGACCCCAGCTAAGAATTTTGTCCGGTGGGTAACAATTCACTGCAATAACATTATTGTTTATTACATAATAAATATTATTAAGAAACACACAACAGGAACCTGCCGACAGAATAAATGATTGAACTGATTATGTACAACACAATTAAAATGGTTGTATTATAATAAAAGCAGCTTTCAGTCTGCTATCTTTGGGCTTTAAATTTGAAAACGAGCGAGTAACTAGCAATGTAACATAATTGAAATACATTATAGGAATAACGCAACGTTACCGGAATAGCAGGTAGCATGGTCTGCTCAAAATAGCGGGTTATTCTCTCCCAAATCGCACCCTGCCATTTTGAAAAGGGATGGATATATTTTGAATAATCCAGTTTCAGATACTGTGCTTGTGTAATAGATGGGATGGCCACAGCAGGAATGTTCCCGTTTGAGGTGAACGGGAAATATTACAGAAAAACAAATCACAAAGTATAAACTCCACATTTTTATTTTAACTGTCATAAATACTAGTTCAATTGATTAAACAAACTAGATTACTTTATGTCAGTTCCTCTTCTAATACATCACAAATACTATAACGATATTATATGTATGCAAGAAATTAGTCATTTTATTTAATAGCTTAAATGAAATAGTCTAAAAGTAAAACATCAAATCAGTCATTGACTAGAGTTTGTCATGTGACCATTTTTTTTTTATGGCTTTCGTTCTTAGATTCCAACTCGATTAAGACTGGCCTGGAGTTAAACAACAACGAAAACAACCATAAAATAACAATCATTTGCTCTCTTCACCACCATAGCCACCAACAAATTTAAGCGCAAGAGCAACACTGCAGTCATTATCAAACTAACCCCGACCAACAATAGCCATAATTGTATTTGCGTTTATTATTACGTGGTTGTTGACTGTTAATAATATTATTACGAAGAAAAAAAATACAATACTAGATAATTTCTTCCCAGTAAATTAAGACACAATGTGAAGATAATGGTTCACTGCTGTAGGCGGGAGGAATTATAGTTCAATTGAAGGTTATTTCGCTGATTTTTGGCCTGAATTCGACTCTTTCTGTTGCAAAAACCATATAGGTAGAACGAAGGGTAGCAACAGCAATAAAAAACAACCTAACACGGGATAAAATCTATCCCTACAAAACAACATAGGAACAAACCCCAACCAAAATCAGCTTTTATAGATAAAATTGTCGTTTTATATACAATCCAACTGTTTTAGATATCTACAGGTAAATAACAATAAATAACAAAACAGTATTAAAAAATCTCCAAATAAACAAAAAGAAAAGAGAAGAAAGGGTGAAGGGGAAAAAATCCTGAATAATTAGTTTTATCGGTATCTAAACAAATTAAAAGTTAAAAATAAAACCAATTTATCGAACCTAATTGGCTTTCTACAAACTGTGACTAATCACAGAGCCTGCACACGCATTAACTTCGCTTTTAATTAGAACAATTGTATTATCTCACAGTCTGTGACCTGTGTAATAGAAAAAAGCTTAAGTTCAGTGTTAAATATTATACACCGGTTTACGAATGATTTTACCGGGGAAATTTTTTTAAAAAACATAATGCATATAGCCAAGATATTTTGCATTGGAATCCTAACTCTGTCAGCTAAGGATATGTGGATGTAGGCGTTTTGCTCTTTTGTTCTTGTCGGTACTTTCATTCATTGGAATTAAGAAAATAAGATTATATTTTATAAAGGAGTACTGACTAAGATAAAATTCAGAAATAGTTGCGTGTATTAGCTGATGTTGCTTCCGTTTCTATATTACGTTTACAATATAATATCAACGCTAAATGTGGCGAGCATGCAAAATCGTCAGCCCGTCGAAGAAAAATTGCTTCTTCCTGTCTTTGTGTTCTGAGTTCAAATTCCACCCAGTTCAACTTTGCGTTTCACAATTTCGAGGTCGACAGAATTATTGTTGTTTGTTGTTGGCACTCCGTCGCTTACGACGTCGAGGGTTCCAGATGATCCGATCAACGGAACAGCCTGCTCGTGAAATTAACGTGCAAGTGGCTGAGCACTCCACAGACACGTGTACCCTTAACGTAGTTCTCGGGGATATTCAGGGTGATACAGTGTGACAAGGCTGACCCTTTGAATTACAGGCACAACAGAAACAGGAAGTAAGAGTGAGAGAAAGTTGTGGTGAAAGAGTACAGCAGGGTTCGCCACCATCCCCTGCTGGAGCCTCGTGGAGCTTTTAGGTGTTTCCGCTCAATAAACACTCACAACGCCCGGTCTGGGAATCGAAACCTCGATCCTATGACCGCGAGTCCGCTGCTTTAACCACTGGGCTATTGCGCCTCCACAGACAGAATTACTACTCGTCAAGTACTCGCAATCAACTTGAGCACTCTCATTATATTTGCTGGCCTTGTGCCAAAAGTAGGACAACTATAATATCAACGATACGTAAGAAAAGTTGTAGATATCGTGTTCGGTATTTAGTTACATCCGTTTACTCTCTACATTTAAATAACGCCGGTGTAGATCCTGTCATTTCTCTTTGTAGTCTCGATAAACTGAAAACGACAGCCAAATTTGTACTTGCACTCGGAAGATAAAGTAGCATAAGTAAATTTGCCTTTCCCCCGGGAGCGTTTAGATAATAACCGATGACTTAATTGCGACTAATACTTTAACACCTTAATAAAAATAATAATGATTTCTTCCAGGTGGGTGGGGGTACAATATCCCAACACATCGATAACAATAAAATGTCAAAATGTAAAAGAAAACAATGAACAAGAAACAATTTGGGAATTTAAAACAAGAGGGGAAATTAACAAGACTATAAAAACGCATTTGTAATATAATGATCATTACAATGATCGCAGAAAATCGATTACAACGACGCAATGCTTGACTGGTACTTTATTCTATCGACTCCCAAACGCTGAAAAGCAAAGTTGATCTCGGCATCAGTCAGGCTCGGTTATCCCCAGAAGGATCCAATCAAGCAAATCGATGCCAGTAATTATTTTTGAGTCGAGTACTTTTCTACAGGTTCCTTTTGATAAACCTCTAATTCCTGGGGACGTAAGCACACCAACATCGGTGGTCAATCGGTTCTGAGGCACACACACATACACAAACATAAACACATATACATATATATATGTATATCTTAAGGGCAGGCTTCCAAACAGTTTCCGTCTATCAACTCCACTGAATGTATTTGTCAGTCGAGGGTTAAACCAGAAGGTACTTGCTCAATGTCCTGCGCTGTGGGACTGAACCCCAAACCAGCAACTGCAAGAGGAATTTCTTAACCACACATATATATACATGTGCCTAGAACATGATGACAATCAAAATTCATCTCCACAAGATTTGAATTCAGAATCCGAAGAGGAGTCATTCAAATCCCAAAGAGCCAGCGTTTTATTCGACATCTTAAAACATTCTTCCAATCCAGCGCCCTAAATAGTAATCGATTTTAACGTAGGTACAAGGCGAGAAATTTGTGAGCAATGGGATTAGTTAGTTAAATCAACCTCGTATTTTATCGATCCGGAAACGATGAAAGGTGAGTGGCGATGTCGGCCACCACATAATTTAAACTCGAAGTGTAGTGTCAGAACAATGCTTTACTGCTTTTGTTCTGACATTTAGCGATTCTGCCAATCCATATAAAAATAACTTAGTTTCTATGGAAACCAAGAAAATAGAGATATCACAGTACGAGACGTAGAGATGATATAAATTAGAGCAGTACACTTCAAAATGGGATAATAAATATAAAGTCCAGAAAAAAATGTAGACAAAGTGAAGTAAGATACGCCAACAGACGTACATTTACTCATGCGCGTGCACAAATAGATATAATCTAACGTACATATACAGACACATATATAAATAACAATGAACGAATGATTGGAATTTTTCTTTTCGCAAATAAAGATAAATAAATATAATTATAGAACTTAAATAAAATATAAAGAAAACAAGCTGTTGCTATTGTCTGTTCGCTCTATTTCCTTCGTTATTGGTATGTTGGTAAATGCTGTAAACAAAAACTGGGTTTTGAAATCGTAGCCACAATAGAAGCAATAGAGTTTCGTAGTTATAAGTTATATATACAAAGACATTAATTCAATGTTTTTTTCTTTTTTTTTGGTTTCTGAAGCGTGTAAATCGTGTGTTGTGATATAGTTTTCTCAACCATGAGCATTGGATATATTTTCTCTTACACTTCTCTCGAAGTAAGAAGGCAGTAACGAGGCAGGACTAAGCTATTGCAGGGCGTGAAGCAAATGTTTTCAAGGGTTTCCTAATGTAAAAAGAAAATTAGCTAATTTATCTAATTATAAATATTATTTTGAATTCAGCTACATATCTAGACTAATATATACAAATTAGACGAGCTGGCGGAGTACGTAATCGATTGAGCCATTGCAGCACATGAAGCAAATGTCTTCAAGGGTTTCGTAATTAAAAAAAGAACCCTATAAATTTAAAAAGAAAATTAGCTAATTTATCTAATTATTATTTTGGATTCAGCTACATATCGAGACTAATACGTACAGATAAGGCTAGCTGGCGGAGTACGTAATCGAAATTAATACAAAGGATCCAATATTTACAATTTCATCAAAAGCTTTATATATATTCGCTGGTCGATATTTTTGAGATTTAGAAATTTAACCAAGGAGAACAACGGCTTAAACGCAGTCAATTATACAATGCATTTGAATGGACTCTACCTCTCTATACATCTTACTGTAGTTTTAACCAAAATATACCAATGGATGGTTTACATTCTATAAAAATTTCGCGATTTCATTAATCTATACTATTGTTACGTAAGCAACTCAGATACACAAGTTTCTTATTCTCTCCTGATACTTGGCCGAAATGTAACGTTAATCTGTTTCTCTGGTTTATCTTTGAAAATGTGAGTAAATTTAAACTTATTTGTGATGCAGCTTTATGTAACGGTCTAAGTGTGCCCAATACATTGTTTCTTAGCTATTTGAAAATCTCGATTTAAATTCATGTAATAGATTAGTAATAGTTTGCATAATTCAAGCGTTTGTGTTATATTTATGAGAACGCACATCAATCTCAATTAGCGTATGACAAGTTTAATTCACAAAAGTATTAAAATAGAATAGCACGTCTATTAATTAGCATCCAAGAAAAACGAAAAAAGCCTGCCCACTCATTGTTTCTATTAAAATACATTTACTGTAATTAATTTAATCTAAAATGCATTGGATCTCGGAATGATTCCAAATATTCTATCTATCTCAAACACTCACAGTATTTCACAAAAGTGAAATTAAGAATAATGCTATAACCAAAAGAATTTAGTGTGTGGCTTCTGAAAATATGGAGTTTGTAGCATATGATATTTTGGTGCTGATAACTCATATTTTATCTTTCCTTTCTAGTAATCCCCTCCTTCAATCACAAAACCCCCAACAGTTTTCTTCACATTTTTTTGTAATAGATTCGATAATTGTTACTGCAGATGTTATGTCTTCTTTCAGAATCTTACACTGTCCTTCTTTAATGACAATAGATTTTTTGGCAGTAAATTTCCTGTTTGCAATATTTCAGCGGTTGCCTGTACTACTGCTTGCATCTATTGCATTGTAGTCAGCCGTGATTAGTTCTCTGAATATATGTGTTCATCGAATAGCAGATGTTTTCTTTTCAACCTTAAACTACAAAATACAAGAGAAAAAGAAAAAAAAACATAAAATTTAAAAAAAGTATACAAGCTCTCATAATCTTTAGAAACACATTTTCTTATCATTAGTGCTGCTTAGTCGTTCCGAAAATGATTAAAGAAAACAAAAAAAATTCTTTACTGCACTCTTATGTTTAAATTTTATTGGTCTAAAGTACATACGTGTAAGGATCATGTTACATAAACTATTTGTTTTAGATGTTCATTTAACCGTTCTCTTTTTCATTCGAATTTCAGATGTAATACTA
>NC_142930.1:120740673-120757982 GCF_046866305.1 Octopus bimaculoides | reverse complement strand
AAACCTCTTGAAGCTCACTTCAGTTGTCATGCGGATTTACTACCTCCTGGTATTTTGTAGAATTCTATCTTGAAGTTCATCTATGTGTTCGTCCAGGAACTGAGTCAGTTCCTTCATGATCAGTTCGATGCTGGAATTTGAAGTGATCATGACTAGCTGGATGATGCAATCAAACAACTTTACAAATTTCGCTTTAAGTTTCAGGTAGTAATGGTTTTTTATCTGTAGCAATAATCGAGGTTTTTATCCATCATTGAGAAAATGGATCATTTTTCTTTCTTGAGGTGTTCTTTACTGCACTGAATACATGTCGAATACATGTCCACTACCACTGGTCATACAGTCAGCAGTAGTGACCATCAGTCAAGATGTTATGAGGTTATGCTAGCTACTGAACGTTCATGCTACATGATTTCCGCAGATTTTTGGATGGTTACCGTGTCCCTCGGACTACAGGCAAAGACTTTCTTGAGGCTCATGACTGACATTTCACTTAATGTTGGGATGGTAGTTTCAGAGGTGATGAAGTGGGGTTTTCTCTTAACAACAAGGTGTTGGTGTAATTTTTCTTTAGCAGGACATTTTTCAGCCGACAGGATACATTACTAAAAAATATATGTTTGTATACTCAGTAGTGAGATCACCCTAATCACATCGATCTATTTATAGTTTTCCACCATAGGAATTCAAACACATTTGGCATTCTCACACTAGGAGGCGAGTGATATAGCTTTTTGTTGAGCAGTGTAGCACTGAAATCAAAACAAAAATGTTCTAGAAGTAGACAACGTTCATTAGACCGCTAAAAATCAGACCAAGTGTTCTACTGCGTCATATCTTGTCGAGGCTCTTTGCTTATTCTTTATTTGCTGAACATTCAACGTTACCACTTCGCTTATCAACGTGATAAAGGAGAACCAATGGGAAATGAAAGATGCCTATTTCTTGACATTTTGCGTTCTTCGACTTTATTTCCTCACTGCTAAGCATGAAGCTACGAGTTTTCTTGTCGCGAGTTTTGTCGCGCAGCTCTACCAATTGTTTAAGCCCATCTCCGCGGCCCACCACTTATATTGCTTTATTAGATTTCTGAAGACGACGATGAGAATCACCAAAATGTCAACAGGTGGTTCCTCTACGCACCTTTCTTCTCGAAGTAAACACTGGCAACCATCTCTTTTGGTTTAACTGATTTATTAAATGCACTGAAATGCACAGTTCTTCTGTCAACCTATTTTCTCGTTTGAGCATCAATGTAATTTTTTAATATTGTAGCCCTGTTGTGCGTTTGTGAGTTGTGCTATTGTAGAGTTGTAAGGTGTTTGTTGATATGTGGTTTTTTATGGTATTTTCTTACATCATATTTTATACTTCCCCTCTTACATGTCCAATTCAATGTTAATGTCAAACTTTAAGATAAACATTCAACCTTTATTGTCACTTTTCTTTCATATCAGCATTTCTTGGTTTTTCTGTCTCAGTAGTTTAGAGAGGGAAACGGATTTAATTCAGAACTATTGTCTGAGTCTTAAGAAGAACATTTAAAAAATTTAACCAAAAAGTACTTTGCTACAAGAGAATTGGTATTAGGATATTTATCATGAAATATAATTTTCTACGGATGTCTAAACTCGAAGCGTAGCCTAAGATGTCTCCTAAAGCGACAGAACTTTTTCATCCAATATTTTCATGCTTCGTCTACTTTTTTTTCCACCATTAAAAATAAATGTAAATACTTGTATTTAACATGACTGGGGTATAACAAGTATACATCTATCATGTGTTTGTTATGTTCTTATTTTAATATTGCAGTACTATACTAGAACTTGTCATCTTTCATTTCAGATTTACATATATATTTTTTTAAATCTCATTTTTAGTGTCCTGTCACTGTTGTTTCTTACCTTATCATCAGACCTTTATAACGTTTACAATATTACTTTTAGGTTCTGTCCTAATCTCATGACAGTTACTTTGTTTTCTTGCCATCATGCCCCAGGTATTATATCCTTTCTTTCGTTTTAAACACATTTGGTGCTTTAATCTAAATTATAATATACTTTACAAAATTATTAACTTAAATACAATAGAACATTTTTATTTCTCAATGTCTTTCTTACTTAAGTCCTCCACCCCTTAAGTATTGCAATGTTGGATTAGTGTTTTATGCCATCAGTGTACAAGGTGGCCCGAAAGTCTTGTCACCACCTGTAAATATTGTTTTAATTTTCTGTCATCAAGGAGAGAGTTTCAAAAGAGCGATACCAGAATACCCAACAACTGAAGGATTCTGTTTCGGTGGCCTTTGCAACAATCACCAAAGCACAGCTTCGTAAAATATTATACAGGACATGGCGTCGCATCATTTTGTGCCACGAAAATGATGGAGTTCATACAGACCTTCTCGATGTGTGACAGTGTCAGTGTCAATGAATGTGAATATACTAAAACCAGTACATGAGTTTGATATTATTATATTGTTCCACTATTGTGGAGGTGCAATGGCCCAATGGTTAGGGCAGCGGACTCGCGATCGGAGGATCGCCGTTTCGATTCCCAGACTGAGCATTGTGTGTTTATTGAGCGAAAACACCTAAAGCTCCACGGGGCTCTGGCAGGGAGTGGTGGCGATGCCTGTTGTACTCATTCGCCCCAACTTTCTCTCACTCTTTCTTCCCGTTTCATGAGTAACGCTGCGATGGACTGGCGTCTCGTCCAGCTAGGGGGAACACATACGCTGTAGAAACCGGGAAACCATGAGCCTGGCTAGGCTTTAAAAATGGGCGCATAAATAAATAAAATTGCTCTCATTACTTTTCGGTAGAGGTGACAAGACTTTAGGACCATCCTATACATTAGTAGATACGCGAGATGCTTATTCGGTGTGCTGTTACTGTAATGCAGTAATTCCTACAGAATATTACAGACTTCATTCTCTTAATGTCTAATCATTAATAGTGGATTTAAAATTTGGCTCAAAGCCAGTAGTTTCGAAGGAGGGATAAGTAGATTATGTCGACCACAGTGTTCAGCAGATACTGGTTGAAAGGCAAAGCCGACCTCGGTGGAATTTGAACACAAGCAAGGACGAGATACCGCTTAGCATTTTCCCTAGCGTGCTAACGACTGTGCCCGCTCGCCGCCTCTGTTTAATCATTGATAATGATTTCAAATTTTGGCACAACGCCAGCAATTACGGAGGAGGGGTAAGCCGATTACATCGACTCCAGTGCTCAACTGGTACTTCTTTTATCAACTCTGAAAGTATGAAAGGCAGAATTTGAACTCAGAACGTAAAGACGGACGAAATGCTGCTAAGCATTTTACCCGGCGTGTTAACGATTTTGCCAATTCGCCACCTTTATCGAATCACTAATAATAATTTCAAATTTTGGCAGAAGGCGACCAACTTCGCGGGAGGAAGTAAGCCGATTACATCGAACCCGAAATGATGAAAAGCAAAGTCGACCTCGGTGGATTTGAACACGGAGCGTGAAAACGGACGAAATGCCGCTGAGCATTGTGTCCGGCGTGCTAACGATTCTGCCAGCTCACCGCTTTTGTGTAATCATTAATAATGCCAGACAATAATACATCAAAAAACAATATCCAATAAATCAGTGTCTTTTTCTTTCTTATCATTCTTTCTCGATTTCTATTTCCATGTGCCGGTAATTATCGTCTGCGCAACATCTCACGCACGGATCTCATCAAACTGAAATAGAAAATAGTTTTGTTTAACCAAAAATCCGCAATATATTTGAAATATGTTGTCATATTTCTCATGTTATACAAAAATTACATCTAAATGAATATCATGTTATATTTAACAAGAGTTAAGTGTCAACCTTCTTTTCAGTTGATTGTTACATATTTCTTATAGATATTGTATGTTATCTTCCCTTCAAACGCTTCATTCGATATCACAGTTTCTTTTAGCAGTTTTATCTCATAGAAACTTCTATGATTTTTTTCTGCTATCTTTTTATCTCATTACTAAATTGTTTTCATAGCTATTATCTCTTCTATCCACACCATCACATTATATACTTGTTATAAACTGCTGTTTGTTTTATTTCGACGTATCTACTATGTTTTTATCTAATGCTATGCTATCAGTCATCTTCTTAACCATGATTCTTGCAAACATGTATTACGTGCTGTGCTTCTTTTAGTCTACATTATATTTACTCAAAATTATTTTCATCTTAAACAAATCGGTTTATATCCCCCGATCTTTCTTATTTCAACGTACATAACTGTTGCAGTGTTGTAGTATTGTTGAATGTGGAAGTGTTGTGCCGTGTAGAAGCTGTACGTCCATGCGTGTTTGTTGTGGTTGTAATTCATATATAGCTATTTTATACTTTACCTCATTATTGGGTCCATCAACGTAATTTGATGGCCGTAACGGAAACGCATGTCATTTTCAGGCTTCCATTTGTCTGGCGATATAATTTCAAACAGATCTGTCTCAGAAATATTGTCTGAATCTTCGAAGGATTTTATGTTTAACCAACGAATGCTTTGTACGAATGATTCACAACTGTCATATTTGTCATGAAAGATAGAATTTGGTTTGCCTTGGAGACACAAAGTATTTTGTGGGGCACAGTAAATCACCTTAGGGTTATACGTTTCTATTTTAGGTCCATGAATCATACAACACACATGAGCAGACTCAATCCCTTCATCTTCATCATCAAGTTTGATATCATGCTTACAGCGTTTCAAAGGTTCAAAAAAGCAGGCCATGCGGTCGAAGAATTTTCTTAACCTACCTGGCATTTTTTCAAGTTAGAATTGCAATTCGACAAGATAAAATATATGAACTAAATCAAAACCCAAAAAAGAAAATCAATGGATGCGGTAAAAGATATCAAACAGAATTTGCTTTGTAACGTCAGGTGAAGACTGAAACAAATGTCCGAATAGCTTAAATGATACGTCACAATTCTCTTCTACATTGTGAGGTATTTGATTGAATAAGCGGATAAAATGACAGAAACACTCTTGCGTTGGATGAAAACGCTTTGCAGTATTAGTTCCGGTTCATTATTCCCTTAGTTCAAATTCTAACGAAGTCACCTTCGTCTTTCATCGTTTCGTAGTAGATATTAGGTCATTAAGAATGAAATGTCCGATTTTGAACTGAAAGTTTTTTTTTACTTTATCTCAATCGAAGTAGGCACCTAAATTATCAACACAATTTTGCCATTTGATCGGTGGCTTATTTAGACTGGCAGCGAAGAATTCTGGAGAGCAAGAATTGATTAAATTACGAAAGGTTGTTTTTGCCACTTCTTCAGATATGAAGTTTTTTTTCCTTGCATAAAGTTATCTAATGCCTGGAAAACATGATAGTCAATTGGTGCAAGGTCTGCTTAATATGGTGGATGACAGACTACTTCCAAATTGAGTACCGTTCTTTGTGCTACGTGTGGTGGAGCATTGTCTTACAAGAGGATTGGCCTGTCTCTATAGACCAATTTGGATTGTTTGATTGCAAATTCACTCATCATTTCATCCAGTTGGTTGTTGTATACATCCGCTGTAATTGACTCACCAGTTCTCATGAAGTTGTAGTGAATGATACCAGCGCTGGACCACCAAACAGACACCATTAGCTTTTTGGGGTGAATATTCTTTTTTGGATTGTGTTTCGGCACTTTGTCGCTATCCAACTACCGTGCAGAAAGCTTGCTATTGTTGAAAAGAATCCATTTTACATCACATGTAAGAATACGATGCAAAGGTCGTTCGGCTTTTATGCTGTGACATCAAAGAACAGCACGTTTCAAGATTACGTGTCATCTGTTGCTCGTTCAGTTCCTGTGGTACCTACTTGTCTGACGTCTTTACCTTGTCGATTTGTTTCAGATGGTCCAATACAGTTGGAATCGAAACATCAAAACTTACTGCTAACTTACGCATAATTTGAGATGTATCCGCTTCCACTACAGTTTCCAGCTCATCACTATCCACCTTGGTCAACCACGTGGTTGATTTTCAGGAATGAAGATACAAGACCGGAACTTCTCAAACCGTCAACGTACAGTGCGCTCATTCACCACATCTTCATGAAACACCTCATGGATGCTTCGAGCTGTGTGAGATGCACTGGTTCAACGACGGGACTCATATTCATAAACAACATGGATCTTTTATTTGTCCATGGGTTTACAAAAATTTATTTGCAAGAGAAAATTCAGAATATAATTAGATACCATGAATTGCATTTCCAAAAGTGATGACGTAACTCGTCAATGTTCTAAAGCAAAGAATCTTCAGGATAAAAGTTGAGAGTAAATGGCTGTCAAACTTGGTGCATAAGAAAATCGGACATTTCATTCCAAATGACTTGATAAATAGGCATAAAGACACAGCAGCGTGGTTTAGAAGATAGCTTTGCAACCACAAGTTGTTCACTTCCACTGAATGGCATGGCACCTTGAGAAGTGTCTTCTACAATAGCCTTGGGCCGACCAACATTTGTGGGTGAATTTGGTAGACGGAAACTAGGTGGAAACTCGTCGTATATATGCTTGTGTGTGTGTGTGTGTGTGTGTGTGCGTGTGTGTGTGTGTGTGTGTGTGTGTGTGTGCGTGTGTGTGTGTGTGTGTATTTGGGGCAGGAATATCTCCCTGTTTGACACCGTTGTCCGCCGAAAATTCATGAGATAGCACACCATTAAAGACTACCTGAGCTTTCATGTTTCTGTGTAGTTCCTTCAAAATGCTTACAAAATGTGTTGGGCAACAAAGTTTACGCAAAACAATCCACAGTGCCTCCCTGTTTACATGAGTGGACCTCTTTGTTGCCCTCCAAGGCACAAGTTTGTTCATAGAAGAACAGCAGTCGCCCATGCATACCGGCCTCCCCTCTCCACGCCACCAGTGTTATCCAAGGAAAAGGCAAAAGGGCCGATACAGCTTGGCACCTGTGGCGTCGCAACTCATTTCTACAGCTGAGTGAACTGGAGCAACGTGAGGTAAAGTGTCTTGCTCAAGAAGACAATACACAACCAAGTCCGGGATTCGAACTCACAACCTCCCGATCGTAAGCCCGACGCTCTAACCACTGAGCCAAGCGCCTTCACACACACACAAATATATATATATATATATATATATATATATATATATATATATATATATATATATATATATATATATATATATATATATATATATATATATATATATATATATATATATATATATATATATATATATATATATATATATATATATATATATATATATATATATATATATATATATATATATATATATATATATATATATATATATATATATATATATATATATATATATATATATATATATATATTCCTTTATATATATATATATATATATATATATATATATATATATATATTCCTTTATATATATATATATATTACTTTATATATATATATATATATATATACTTACATACATATGTATATATATATATGTACAATGTACACAGGCATCATGCTCGGCGTGGTGTAAATCCGCAGAACTATAATAAATTTAAGCATGACGAAGAGTCAGTCAAGTTAGGATAAAAACATAAACATATTCTTCCTTAGCAACCAGGATATTATAGAGTAGAAATAATTTGTTAACCTGTTTATTTCATGCATAATAACTATTTGTAATTTCTGCATATTAGATACATGTGTCTGAGTGTGTGCCAGTCAGCGAAACAAGAAGATTCACCGAGGTGAGGTTTGAGCTAAACGTTGGAACAAATTTAATAAGGAATCTGACACATTCAACGACTTGACTACCTCGTGTATGTATTTATACTTTTATGCATATATGGGGAATTCCGACTTCGGTCACGAATGACCATGGGATTGTGCCAAGAAAGTTCCTCTCCCAAGCACAAGTCCGAGCAAGGTTGTTTATGGAATATCAACGGTTGTTCATGCCTACCAGCCTCCCCTCTCCAAGCCACCGATGTTATCCAAAGGAAAGGCAAGGGGCCGATACAGCTTGGCATCAATGACATCGCAACTCATTTCTACAGCTGAGTGAACTGGAGCAACGTGAAATAAAGTATCTTGGTCAAGAACACAAAACACAGCTCGGTCCGGGAACCGAACTCACAACCTCACAATCGTGAGCTCATCAGTCTAACCACACACACACAGACACACAGACACGCATTATATATATGGGTGCCAATGAAGAAGCAAAAACTCCCGAACTATGATATATACGCCGATCACCCATGTTTTCATCTGCGATCTCATTGTGTTTTTACATCTGACATCACGGATACAAAAGTCTTAAAATCAGTACAGGCTGTAATTTCTGTAGAAAATGTCTAGAGATGACCTTAACACGCCTTATATATATATATATATATATATATATATATATATATATATATATATATATATATGGGGTACAAATTTTTACAAATTTCACTACCAGTGGCCTAGTATGTATAACAAGTCAATAGGCGACATATTATTCAATATAAAATAGTGTACGTTTAAATACAAGAGAAATCACTTATAACAGGTAATTTCTACACGCTAGGAGACAGTCAGAACGACCGAAAACCACAAAATTTAAGCAATTTCAAAGAGAAGGAAAAAATAAAAACTTTTACCTTGTTTTTACGGTTATAGCTATAGGTTTCGAATTTTTGACTGTCTCCTAGCGTGTAGAAATTACCTCTTTTAGGCTATTTCTCTTGTATTTGAATATATATATATATATATATATATATATATATATATATATATATATATATATATATATATATATGTATATATATATATATATATGTATATATATATATATATATATATATATATATATATATGTATATATATATATATATATATATATATATATATATATATATATATATATATGTATATATATATATATATATATATATATATATATATATATATATATATATATATGTATATATATATATATATATATATATATATATATATATATATATATATATATATATATATATATATATAACAACGCATGTGTATATGTATATAGAGAGATATACATACATTTATATACATATTTATGTATGTAGACGGACAGGTGGAACTGACAGCTTACAATATCATCGTAGTATTTCAGTAATTCTGTGTTTTATATGTTAATACACACACACACACACATATTATAGATAGATAGGACGATGAATGTATGTGTGTGTATACGTGTATATATGCATGTGTATGCATGTATGTAGATATGTATGCATATATGTATATATATATATATATATATATTTAATTACAAAAGAAATATATATATATATATATATATATATATATATATATATATATATATATATATATACGTATGTATATATATGTATGTATGTGTGTATTTATTTATGTATGTGCATTGGCAATAATCATGATCAGCACCAACATAAGTAAACTAATAAACAATAACTATAAACCAAAAGTAACCAAACTGCTCTAGTTGCTTTTGTTGTTGTTGTTGTAGTTAGTGGTTGTGTTGGTGTGGGGGTGGCGGCGTGGGTATGGTGGGTGAATGTGTTATTGCTAATGTTGTACTTGTTAATATTTCTGTAAAGTTGCTTCTGTTATTTAAATGTTTCTCACTGGCTAAAAATATAGCTAGACTTCCTCTTATATTTTCAGATTCCACTAATATTGCTGTTATTGTTACTGCTGTTGTTCTTGATGAATGATGACCATGATCATGATGAGAAGGATGAGTAAGGGGAGGAGAATGAGGTGAATATTTTGTTGATACCGATTATATCGGAGTTTTGTCTGGTTGTGTTACTATTTCAGTGTTATTGATTACAAGATGTATTAGATGTTTGCTGTTATAAGTCATGCGGCTTAGTTCCAGATTAGCCCTGATGGAGCAGGTAATCCAACCGTGCCTAACCCGTTTTATTTTTATTTTCAAATTAAACATCTATGACTACATAATTCAACATATACCTCTTTTATGATATTAGAATGCAATTCGATGTATATTTAGCTGCTATTTCTTGCAGACCGGGTGGACACTTAGAGACCTGCTCTTTTGTTGGCCCTTTGTTGATGCTTAACAAAAGTTATCTCTGATCGAGTACACCTATGTTAAAATATATTCCACTCGTAACGATCTAGTTTGGGCGGTGGGGATCCAGAATTTCATTATCATTCTTTATTTCAGGTGATAAATGGAGGTGCAATGGCCCAGTGGTTAGGGCAGCGGACTCGCGGTCATAGGATCGTGGTTTCGATTCCCAGACCGGGCATTGTGAATGTCTATTGAGCGAAAACACCTAAAGCTCCACGAGGCTCCGGCAGGGGATGGTGGTGAACCCTGCTGTACTCCTCCACCACAACCTTCTCTCACTCTTTCTTCCTGTTTCTGTAATACCTATATTTCAAAGGGCCAGCCTTGTCACACTCTGTGTCACGCTAAATCTCCACGACAACTACGTTAAGGGTACACGTGTCTGTGGAGTGCTCAGCCACTTGTACGTTAATTTCACGAGCAGGCTGTTCCGTTGATCGGATCAACTGGAACCCTCGACGTCGTAAGCGACGGAGTGCCAACAACAACATTTAGGTGATAAGAATTGATTTGGAGAAAACTTAATTTTTCTTTTTAAACAGATTGAGCAACCACGGTGAGGTTTCGGTTTCTAGTTGACGATGCTATTTTTCTTTTTTCTTTCTATAACTCTTTGTCTTTTCAACATATTAATGTTCATAGTACTAAGGATCTGATAACATATACTGTTATTGTTTGAATGAAAGCTTTTATTCATATTACGCAATCTCAAAGAGACGAGGTACGTCATCTCCTTCCAAGTAAATTCGTTCTCGAGGTTACGAGGCGAAATTAAGAACCCATTTACTAAGGAAATCTAGATAGAGGTTTTCATACGAACTATTGACCTTCTTGTCAAAATTCCGATAATTTATCAGTTCATGTACAGCATTTCCATTTGATTAAAGTGAAAAACTGTCCAACTTCCATTTCAAAAATAAGATATTTCAGAACCAACATGAGTGTGTTAATATGAAGATTAGGAAATTTCTCTCTGCAATTCCGACATCATAGCAATGAGCTACATATAATCGCAGCTAGATCTCATTAATTCCTTTCGACAGCAGGAAAAGTCATCCGAAATGTAAGGGCAAAGTTTGGTTTTATAAAACCAATGAAAAATGAAGTTACTTCTTCTGACATGTTACGACAGAACATTTCTCTGATATTGCTAATCTGTAAATTGAAGTCAAGCAAGCCATTACATTTTTTACACTTATATTCAAACTTCATATTCCGCTCAGCTTGCCTTAAAACATCCTCAGTTATATTATAATTCACTGCAGATAAGGCTCTTGTCAGTATTTATTTCTTTCCGTCTAATCATGAGGATGTCAGGATGCTAAAAGGTGTACAATGGTAATCCAAGTCCGTGATGTTCCAAATAAAAGTTACTATTAATTTCCTATCTATGCACTTACCTCTCTTTCATTCGGTAAGAGAATGACAAAATAAAAATAAATTGGAAACCACTTATATCTGCAAAATGTACTGACAGAGCATGTTCTACTTTTTAGCTAATGGTGAAGAATTTTTTATAGACTGCTGTTACAGCTGCTGTTGCTGCTGGAATTATATCTGGGAATATTTCAACTGTTATACTAATATCTACTCCCAATCTGAAATATGTTATTTATATTATAATGGTTAACTGTATAGTTTGGTCTCTTTAATACTCTAGTTAGTAGCATGGCGAATTTATGGTTTTCCTATATTGATTTCTTTTGAGTAATCAGTCACAGCTGACTGCACATGTTCGAATCGATAGGGTACCAGACATCAAACCGCAAATCATATTTGTATATCTTGTTAACACCACTACAGTGTCCGCGAGCAAGATAAGCTAGATAGTTCATAGTTAAATTTACACAGTTCTAAAAACATATCAGCGAGTAATTATTTTCTCAAAACATTACTATGCAGGAATGGCTGTGTGGTTAGAAGCATGCTTCTCAACCACATCGCTTCGGGTTCGGTCTCATAGCGTGGCACCTTGGCCAAGTGACTTGAGCCGACAAAAGCCTTGTGAATGAATATAGTAGACAAGCTGAAAGAAGCCATTCGTGTATATATGTATATATATGGGTACAGGACATCACTAACAGTGCAAATAGCATGAAATAACGAGTTAAATAACATGAAATAATGAGTTAAATAATATGAAATAACGAGTTAAATAACATGAAATAACGAGTTAAATACGTAAACAACGAGAAAAATAGAAAACAGGACAAATAAACACAGAGAAAGGAGCCATCATCACTTCTGGGCTGTCTATCTACACTTCTTTCAAGTATTCAACGACAATATGAGTCTTCAAAGAAAGTTACTCCCATAAATTCTATAATAAAATTCAGGATTTATGGAGGATCAAAGTTGGGGACAGAAACATGACAGTGGGGACAGTGGAGGCGAACGAAAACAAACATGGAGGGTCATCAGACCAGAACGAGAGAAAAATATTGATCGCTGGGAGAAACAATTTTTTAAAGAGAAATGATAGAAGAGAGAGAGAAAAAAAACGTCGTTATATTGAACGTTCGTGCAGGAATAGAAAGATGGTCACATGAGAAAATAAAGGATGGACGATGGTCACGTGTGAACAACAAGAGAGGGACAAAAGAGAAAGAGGGAAGAGAGAGAAAGAGGGAAGAGAGAGAGAGAGAGAGAGAAAGAGAAAGAGGGAAGAGAGAGAGAGAGAAAGAGGGAAGAGAGAGAGAGAGAAAGAGGGAAGAGAGAGAGAGAGAAAGAGGGAAGAGAGAGAGAGAGAAAGAGGGAAGAGAGAGAGAGAGAAAGAGGGAAGAGAGAGAGAGAGCTAAAAAACAGTGAAGGAGCGAGGAGGGAAAAAATGGAAGAAGAAGAAAACAGAATAGAGAGTCGCATCAAAAAGATGAAGATAAACTTACTCGGAAATGGATAATAAATAATATAATATATATTATTTATTATGTAATTGAACGCGACGCATCCATTTCCAAGCAAGTATATATAAGCGGTATATATATATATATATATATATATATATATATATATATATATATATACCGCTTAATAATCTCAATAGAGGCAATGCAAGCGGAAACTAGAGGAACATAATTAATAACCACACTCAAAATTAAATATATACATATATTCTTCTACATTTATAAAACGGATATAAAAGTTCCAAATATATAAATATAAAAATACATATAAATAGATAAATATCGATGTGATACATTAAAACACAGTGAATTTTAGATTTAAAAGTTATAATACATTGGTGTAATAAAAATCTGAGATGATAAAACATTAAAAGGACGTACTAAAATACCACTAAAATCTGTATTTTATTTGCGGGTATTGCTAACACTAGCAATCACAATATAAAGCACTGTATTATATATATATATATATATATATATATATATATATATATATATATATATATATATATATATATATATATATATATACATATATATATATAATAATAATATTAGGGACAAAATCCAAAATTACAGATAAAAACTCAATTAAAATCAATTTATAAAAAATTTAAATTAAATTGAGCTTTATAGATAAAATATATATAAAATATATAGTTTTAGGGAAAATAACCAAGTTTCAAAACTCATCGATGAAAATCCACTATCACATATAGAAAAATTAATAATTAAAAGCACAATAAATGAGTATAATATAAAGTAAAGTAAATATCAGAAGATAAATATAATATAATATAATATAATATAATATTTATCTTATGATATTTACTTTACTTTATATTATACTCATTTATTCTGCTTTTAATTATTAATTTTTCTATATGTGTTAGTGGATTTTCATCGATGAGTTCTTGAAACTTGGTTATTTTCCCTAAAACTATATATATATATGTTTTTATATATATATATATATATATATATGCGTGTGAATGTGTATGTGTGGGTGCATCTATGTTTCACCCAACCCCACCACCGCTTGACAACTAATGCTGCTGTGTTTATGCCCATGTTCCTTAGCGATTCGGCTAAAGAGACCAGGCTTAAAATTTTAAGTACTGGGGTCGATTCACCCGACTAAAATTCCTCAAGAAGACAGTGCACCAGCATGACCGCAGTCTTAACATGTATGGGAAGTTAATGCCCACCGATGAGGTGATAATACGACAGCACCATATCAGAATTGTCTCCAGTAATTGTTGGAATAATTAAAAACATTATTTAATGAATAATTTATTTCTTATTTCATCGCTGCATGATTATTTGAAGTTATTACTATTCAATACTGGATGTACGGAATAGCTAATCTTAATTAAATAGAGTGATGCTGTTAACAGTTCTAATTACGAACAGCATAAAGAAAATGGTAGGTGAGGATATACATTTGGTTAACTTATAGCCTTGTGGTTTACAAGCTTGCTTTTCAACGATGCGCATTGGGGTTCTATTCCATAGCGTAGAGTCTTAGGTAAGTGTTATATAAAACAGCCTTGAGAGTAAAAATAGGTAGATGGAAACTCCTGAAGACTCATCGGTAGGAATGTTCCTTTATTTATTTGTTTATTGACAGAGTTAGACTTCGTCGCCAGGTTGTAACCTATCATCTAGTTATTAGGTTTCTAATGTGTGCATTCAGCTCAGTTCTTTCTGCCAGTATGTAAGCTCTAAAAATTAAATCATGGTTGTAGGTCTTCCTATCCCACCAATATCACCAATGTGTTAACAAATACTATATGATTATATGCTTAAGCTGCTTTATATTGCTGGATCTCTGGGGGATTTGTTGCTTGTTTTTTGTTGTTTTCTTTTGCTTCAAGTAATCATCAATAACATCTTACACAAAACTGTAAACTCAAATAGATGATCCTATAAATTTCCACAGATTCATTGATGCTCTTTTTTTCTAGAAATCTGTTACCCCTTTTTTTAGAATATTGTAAATATACTACATAAAGATGTAGTAGAAAATCTACGTGCAGGTAATCAGGTAATTATGATGTATATTATTCCGCCTGCAAGCTATACATTTAGGAAGAGAGGAAATTAGCGCTGATACCTAACGAATTCGCAAAAGCACTGCTGCATCTGCTGCAGATATTGTTAATGTTAATGTCGCCTTGAACAGCAAATTGCATTTGAAATGGCATATTTATTTACTGGATCAATATAAGAGGTCATTATTTCTTTGACAGCATTGTAGTCAATGAAAGAAAATAAATGGCAGAAACGTTAGAACATCGTCCAACATGACCTGCCGTATTTTATTCGATACATCAGGTTGTGAGTTCAAATTGTTAAAATATGCCTCTTTCTGAGTCCACAAAACAAAACAACGGTCAAAATGTTCGACTAACCCATGCCCTCAGGTCTGGTGACCCTCTGATAAAATGAAAAAACAATATTATTTCTAGCCTTCTAAGGCGGCGAGCTGGAAGAAGCGTTAACACGCTGGGCGAAATGCTTAGCAGTATTTCGTCTGCCGTTGCGTTCTGAGTTCATATTCCGCCGAGGTCGACTTGGCCTTTCATCCATTCGGGGTCGATAAATTAAGTACCAGTTACGCACTGGGGTCGATGTAATCGACTTAATCCCTTTGTCTGTCCTTGTTTGTCCCCTCTATGTTTAGCCCCTTGTGGGCAATAAAGAAATAAGAAACGTTAACACGCCGAGCGAAATGCTTAGCCGTATTTCGTTTGTCTTTACGTTCTGAGTTCAAATTCCGCTGAGGTCGACTTTGCCTTTCATCCTTTCGGGGTCGATAAACTAAGTATCAGTTGCGTTCTAGGGTTGATCTAATCGATTGGCCCCCTCCCACAAAATTTCGAGCCTTGTACCTAGAGCAGAAAATATTATTTATAACCTTCAGCTTATATAGTATCAGTGCGAAATAACAACATCTTTAAGGCAATGTGTTTGCATTTTCAAATAATCAATAATTTTAGTTTGCATTTTTAAATAGTCAATAGTTTTAGAAAACAGTTTCCGAAAACATCAGCCCATATGCTGTGATGAAAAAGCCTAGATAGTATGTAGAGAATGAATTATAGATAGATATATCCTCTCTGAAAATTAAGAGAAAGCATAGTAGGCTTTCTTTCATTTAGGGTTACACCGGTTTTTTTATTTCCTTGTAAATACGTGTCAAAGCTAGGTGGGATTTCTATACAAACAGTGAAAGAAGACATGCACCCAACACCAGAGCTGAAGACACCTCCGAAAGGGGGTGGCCCCGCCACGTCAAAACGGTAGAGGTGTAGGGGCCGAAACCGGACGTGGTTCCTCCTGATGATGTCTTGAGCTAACTGGATCCTATAAAGGAGCTGTTGTGGTAGCAGACCTCGAAACATGGTTGAAATTACTCCTATATATATTGTTGTATATTTTTTATATGAATAGAGATAGTCGTGTGTGTGTATTTGCCTGTTTCTAAAAATAGTGTGTCAAGAATAGGCATAGATATATTCACATGTATTTGGATGGTATAAAAAGAATCCGGTATGTAAGGCCTTATTGTATGTTGTATAACACGCTTAAAGTTTCTTTTGTGTAACCTTCCCTGAGATATATTTCTTAAGACCCTAATAATAACATATTTCTAAGCAAGTATTTGTTTCAGGAAATAGGAAATATATTTTTTCTGATCCATATTTCACCACATATATATATTTATTTATTTATTTATTTATGGGTTTCAGCCAAGTGGCTGCGGTCATGCTGGTGCACCACCGTGATTTTCCGTCTTTATACTGTGCTGTCTTCACGTTCCTTGCATGGCTCTTCTCCCCCACCTGATATGGTCCAATCAAGAGTTTTGATGGCACATCTGGTGTATAAGAGAATTTGACATCGCTGCCCTAAACTGCGTCTCATTACGAGCCATTGGTTCGTCTGGTATCGTGGAGAGGAAAGCGTCAAGTTTTGTCTTGAAGACCTCCGCATCCATGTCTTGCATGTCTCTCAAATGTTTTGGCAGGGCATTGAAGAGCTGAGGTCCTCTGAAACCGAGGCTGCTGCAGTATCTCGTTCTTATGTGAGATGCAGTGGACGGCACCTATGGCACCATGCAGTGGCGACCCGTGCGGGCATTCCTGTAGTACTTGATGCCAAAGTTTGGCACCAGTCCTGCCAGTATTTTCCATATGTATATTATTACATATCTCTCCCGCCCGCGCCCCAGGGAGTGGAGACCTAGTGCCTTCAATCGCTCCCTGTAGTTCATCTGTTGGACTGTGGCGATCTT
>NC_142930.1:120728162-120740173 GCF_046866305.1 Octopus bimaculoides | reverse complement strand
GTGAGCTTCAAGAGGTTTTTGAGAGGTTCAATCTGCAAGTTTCAGGATGGGCTTGGAATCAATGGCAAGTTTCAGGATGGGCTTGGAATCAGTGGCACAGCAACGAAAAGATGAGTATACATGCCATCTTTGAAGTCACAAACCAAGCTACTATGTGAGTTGAGATAAAATAAGCAGACCACCTTACGGCTTGCTGCGCTACGATGCACGTTGTGACATTATCAACCCTGGCAGAGTCAAACGTTTGAAAGTGTCTGAGAAAGAAAAAACCAATATCGCCCTGTAATCTTATGTTCCGCTCTAGTACTCTCAAAAGCTCTCTTGAAATCTTGAAAAACTTTAATTTCGACTTAGAGGAGAAGAATAACTAGCGTGTTTAAAAGAAGCAAGGTTTAAAAAATGACGAAGAATTGTTGTACCAATGAATATAGTAGAGTAGCTAGAATGTGACAAAACATTGTTTACAGTTATATAAAATATTAATATGTAGATAACAAACAGTAGCTATAAATATAATGTAACAAAGAAATGAAAAGATAACAGTGTAAAGAACTACGAAGTATTTAAAGATAACAATTGTAATTATAAAATACTGAGAGACAGAAGGCGACAGAAAAATTTGGAGAAAAACACGATTGTACTTTTTGAACAAATATTGTTAGTACACATTATTTCATGGGAAATATAACATTTGTATAATATCCGATAGTTGTTAATTATAACACTGGGTATTCTAATAACATCCAATCTCGAACGTTAGGTGTAAATGTAATTCTCTGTTCTTAAATACAAAGCGTAAAACTTATAATTCTAAACTCTTGTTAAATAGATTATATATATATATATATATATATATATATATATATATATATATATATATATATGTATGTATGTTGTAGTTTCAACTCAGAGCTGCCGCAATGCTGGGGTACTGCCGTTTTGCTACACAGTTATTATTGAGACCCACCTCTAATATGTGGCGTTTGGTGAATAAGGGACTCTGACGTCGCTACCTTCATTTGCACCTCTTGCTGCAAGGTAGGTTCATCTGGGACTCTCGATGGGAAGAGGTTCAGTTTTGATTTGAAAACACTTGCAGCCACTTTGTGTAGGTCCTTCAGGCTCTTTATAAAAAGCTGTGGACCCCTGAACCCCAAGCAGTAACTGGTCCTGAAGCGCGATGGCATTGCTGGGATCATTGGCACTATGTAGTCTCGACCCGTTCTGGCATTGGTGTAGCTTTCAATGCCAACATTTGGCACAATTCCTTCCAGGATCTTCCAGATGTATATTACTGAATACTTCTCCCGCCTTTGCTCCAGGGAGTAGATCCTTAGCTGTTTCAGCATTTCCCAGTAGCTGAGTTGTTGCAACAAGGCGATCTTCTTTGTGAATCTTCGCTGGATTGCTTCAAGGTCTGCTGTTAATGTTACACTGTTGGGTGACCATAACTGGGAGCAATAATCCAAGCGGTTGAGGGCGAATGTCCTCCAAAGAACCATCATGGTTTCCTTTTCTCATGTTCTGAATGATTTCAGGATCCATCCAGCCAGTGGACAGCATTTTGTCGCCAGGGCTTGGAATTTGTCTGCATTAAACTGCATATTATTGCCCTCAGCCCATCTGTAAATTGAATCCAACTGCTGCTGCAGGTGTGCAACATCGCTGGGGTTCTACATTTTCTGCTAGACTTTCTTATCGTCTGCGTAGCTAGCAAGGGTGGCTATCCAGGAAGCTGAGGGCATATTCATATATGCACATATAGAGCTCCAAAATGGAACAAGACGACAATAAAATATCCAGACGGATAGACGACAAAAAGACGGACAGAAAAAACAATAAAATGACGGACGGAAAAAACAGGGACGGGTCATTCACAGCAATCTCTCATCAGTCACGTTTTGAGACTGTCATTATAGTTTCTGCCGGTTACACTTGAGACTGTTCAAATCTGGCTGGCCCCAAACATCTAAGCTAGGAGCATTAAATTTTTTTGTGGAAAGCAAGTGAATGTGTACGACATCAAAGAGAAAAAGTCATAAAAAAGGGAGAAAATGTTACACAATTACAAATACAAACAACAAGAAAATAACAACAGGTGTCTTTCGACCAAGAAAGACAAATTAAGTCGAGCTAGCGTGTGTAGTGAAAGCCGTGAGGCAGGAACATAGGAGAACAACATAGATGAAAGTCATGCGACAGGAATGTGAGATGCTTCGCGGTCGGCAGTCGAGCCAAGAAAGAAAGATCATGCTTGGTCGAACATCGGTCACGTAGAAGGAAAAGAGAGTGGTAGGGGGCAGAGAGATTGAAGAATTAGGGGCAGAACGAGAAAGTGGAGAAATCAAATGGATATAGAGAAAGGTACAAGGGAGATAAACGAGTAGAGAAAATAGGGAGATTAAAGAAAGAGAAGGCCAAGAAATGTGAGGGGGCGAGAGAAAGAAAACAGGAAAGAAAGAAGAAAGTATGAGGGCGGACTAAAAGAAAGAGTAAAAGAATCATGCAGAATTTTGATACATACAAGGTGAGCAAAAGTGTACTACGCCGCTATCTGTATATATAAATAAAAAAAAATGGAACAAGAAAGCGAAAGACGACAATAAAGCAGCCGGACAGGAAAAAAACAAGGACGTGTCATTCGCAGCAATCTTTCATCAGCCAAGTATCCAGACTCTCATTACAGTTTCCGCCAAGTAACAAAAAATTTAAACGTATATTCTATACATCTTTATTTCTTAATTTCAAATTACGCTAAATATTATGAAGAAATGATTATCTCTCTTGTATTATCAATCTGCTAGTGGACTGTGTGTATTTGTGCATGTACGTTCTATGTACGTTCTGTGTGTGTGTGTGTGTGTGTATGTGTGTGTGTGAGTGTGTGTGTGTGTGTGTGTGTGTGTGTGTGTGTGCATGCACAGAGAGTTTACATTGAGAATTTTGTATTTTTCATGATAAAAATCAGAATTTTTATTCTCATGTTAAAAGCATTGATTGGTTAAACTTAAAAGAAAAAGAAATTCCTTTTCTGAAATTTACGAAAATATTACTGAATTGAAACTTAACTAATGACACAGAGAGGTCAGAAAATGATGGTAATGTTTACAAAGCTGATAAGATGACCAGACTTCAGTGTAGCACGACTGTAGTATTTGTGCATTAGATGAGAAGCTAAAGCATAACGTTAAATGATTTACATAACCACAGGCACTCAACAGGCAAACCAATTCGCAGTTTAACAACTGCACAACACACATATCAGTACCAAAAACCTACAAAATTTCCAGAAGTTTCAATAAAAGTATATTTTTGTGTAGAAGAATAAAATTATAATGATTCAAATATTTAAGGATCTTTTGTTTTTCTATCTTTGCACCGTATCCGTTGTGTTTCATTTGGGTCCAAATTGCAATCACGAACAGGGTAGGTGCTTATGTGCATTAAGGTAAATGAGATATACTCTAGGATCCTGGTATTCTTCATGCCTATGAGGTGATTGTTATTACACAATAGTGAGCCCGTTGATAATGATGTTGAAGAAAGGTTGAAAACGAAAAAATAGTAAGAAAAAACTACAAAAGGTAGTAGAGAGGTTGATCTAATCACATTGATGTTTGAGATTACACTAAGTTTCAGTAAACATTATTTAGACTAAAAGAGTAACAGTAGAGAAAAATATATGTTGAAAAGAATGAAGGGCTGAATTATGATAGCGAACAGTTTTATCAATGATAAGTTAAAGGTATGTAGCGATAAAACTACTAAATGACATATTGATAGCAATTATATAAAGGGATGATGCTGAGATAAGAGACAGGAGCTATAAGGACACTGTACAATAAGATAAAAAATAAATAGATGAAAGGATAGGGTATGAAGATAACTACTCTAATAGTGTAATACTGAGAGGTGTGAGAAAGAAAAATATCGGAAAAGTAATAAATAAATATATGAACAAAATAAAAATATATAAATGACCATATTCTTTGAACAGATATTGACATTACGGCAATATTTCATGAAGAGTGATATAACATTATGTAGATTTAAAAAGAAATATTAAACTCTTGTTATATATAACAAGGCTGATATTGGTAAGGTCCAACACCAAGTAAATACAATATCTATCTATCTATCTATCTATCTATCTATCTATCTATCTATCTATCTATCTATCTATCTATCTATCTATCTATCTATCTATCTGCCGGTCTAACTCTCTGTCTGTCCAAAGTTGCTTCCATTATATATGATAAGGTTACTCACTCGCGTTCTTGTAGAACAACTGTGTTGACCACAGTATAGCAGTACAGACTATAAAGGTTTCGTTCTGCTCACAACAATGCAGTATAAGCTCTATGAAGCAGCTAGCTCACGATCATACAGTATAAAGAGGACAACGTGCATTTCATGACCCGATCTGTATTGTAAAGACGATGACATGGATTTCATGATCATAACTATATTATAAAGCCCTATAACATCTAACTTGTGTATTTATATATTCCTCCAGTGCAAACCAAACTGTAAACCGCGTGACAAATAAACAGGATTTACAATTTTGCGTGTATTCCTGTTCACGTATTGTAACTGTATTCTTTGTTAATAAATTTGGGTTTGAATGTTACACATTGAACGCGTTCATCTTTAACCCTGCAGGCAGATGACCATAGGGTGAGATCGTTCTAATTTCAGCTTTGTCTTCCTGAAGCGTGATTCGTCAAAGTAACGGGAGTGTCCGAGTAGTTGAGTTACATTCACAATATTGTTACATGTTACGGTAATTAGTTGCTTTTACTATATTGTTATCTAGTCTGTGTTCGAAACAATAAAAAAAAAACAACAACACCATATAAACAAAATAAACGTTTGTAACTCTTTGTATCAGTTACTTGACAGCGGCCATACTGGAACATCGGCTTGGCGAAATGGTCGAACAAATGGACATCAGCATTTACTTTAGCCTCGTATAAATTCTATCGATCTCCTTTGGTGAACTATTAAATTATAGGGGCATACACAAACGAATAGTGGTTGTTGTTTTTTTCTTTTACTTGTTTCAGTCATTTGACTGCGGCCATGCTGGAGCACCACCTTTAGTCGATCAAATCGACCCCAGGACTTATTCTTTGTAAGCCTAGTACTTATTCTATCGGTCCCTTTTGCCGAACCGCTAAGTTACGGGGACGTAAACACACCAGCACCTGATGAAGGCTGGAGGGTATATCAGCCGAAACGTTGTGTTAACAACAAACAAGATGAGGACAAATATCCGTCAAATGTAAATAATGTAGATAATTTCTCATCTCTCAACTATTGAATTGCTTGTATTCTATCAACTACCAAAAGATGAAATGCAAATTCAAGCAGTGCGGAATTTGAATTCTGAATGTAAAGAAACGGACTGAACCCGGAACCATGTGATTTGTAAGCAAGTTACTTACCACACAGCCAACACATACACACATACATATATATCTTTGTATATATGTATGTATGTGTGTATATATGTGTATATATATATATATGTATGCATATATATGTATGTATGTATATATATATGTGTGTGTGTGTGTGTATGTGTGTGCTCGTGTGTGTATGTGTGTACATATGTACTCAGCGGAATCCCACACGGCTTCCCTGTATCAAACTCGTTCTTAAGGCAGTGGTCGGCCTCAGGCTGCATGAGAATACCTTTCACTCATTTTGCCTGCCCTCCATTAGGACTGAACCTAAGTACATGGCTGCCGGCGGAATTGTTAGCCACACAGTAATTCTTTCAACTTTATATAAATACTTTCCTCTGTGTTAGTGTTAATATAATTTAGAAATTAGTTTACAAATGACAACATTATAAACACTTATCATTTCGTGAAAGGCATATACGGTAGGGACATCTGCTGAGTTTCTATGATATGTAGCATCGTTAATGAATAGTTAAAAGGTTTGACACTTGACAATAGTTGAAAACAGTGCAGTTCTCACCTACACTGCTTTTAGCCTTTCAATTCATATAGTTGAGACGTTTCAATGGTTGAGACATTTCAATCATCATAACGTTATTTATATTTGTTCATATACTCATACAAAGACACGGGTCGTTACAAGTATCAGTTTCTATGGTTAACATGTATGTATATGTATATGTATATGTAAATGTGGGTTAGATCGCTTTGAGTGCTACGAGATAGAATATTCATTTTCTAATCCATTGATATACATACATATATAAATACATACACAAATACATGTACACAAACACACACACACACGCGTATATATGTGTACATCTATCTATCTATCTATCTATCAATCTATCTCAGTGTATGTGTGTATATATGCATTACACACCTATTTATATATATATATATATATATATATATATATATATATATATATATATATATATATATATATATATATATATATATATACAAGAATAAGGGCAGGGAATCGTCAATTAATAATAGAATTAATAATTAACAATTTTGCCAAGTAGTTCAGTCCCTCCGGTTTTTTGTTCTATGTGTGCCATAAGTATTGCCATACGTTTAGAGAAAAATTTGTAGTTTAGAATCAGTAGTTCTTTGACTGCTATTTCTAAATTTTCAGTATGTTGGAGAAGCAACTCAATGCAAATCCCTGTATATTTATGATTATATATATATATATGTATATATATATATATATATGTATATATATATATATGCGTAATGTATACGTTTTATATATATTATATATCATATATGATATATATATATATATTATATAAGTGAAAGAATAGATGTTTATTCCACTAGTTGACAGATCCTTCGTTATACATTGTAGTTGCATAATCGGTGCTACATCATTCGTCTCACATATGTAGATAATTCATACATACATACATACATATATTCCCCCCTCTCTCACTCTTACTCTCTACACTCTTACTCTCCTACTCTCTACACTCTTACTCTCCTACTCTCTACACTCTTACTCTCTTACTCTCTCACCCTTACTCTCTCACTCTCTTCCCCTCTCTCTCACTCTCTTTCTCTTCCTCTCTTTCTCCCCCCATACCCCTCTTCCCTCTCTCTCACTCTCTTTCTCTTCCTCTCTTTCTCTTCCTCTCTTTCTCTTCCTCTCTTTCTCTTCCTCTCTTTCTCTTCCTCTCTTTCTCTTCCTCTCTTTCTCTTCCTCTCTTTC
Source organism: Octopus bimaculoides (assembly GCF_046866305.1). Taxonomy (NCBI): domain Eukaryota; kingdom Metazoa; phylum Mollusca; class Cephalopoda; order Octopoda; family Octopodidae; genus Octopus; species Octopus bimaculoides. Next base: position 120,732,982 of record NC_142930.1, on the reverse strand, counting down.
TCCCCCCCCATACCCACCTTCCCCTCTTTCTCTCCCCCCATACCCACCCTCCCCCTCTCTCAATCCACCTTCCCTCTCTTATACCCACCCTCTCTCCTCTCTTCCTCTCCCCTCCCATACCCATCTTCCCCCTCTCTTACATCCACCTTCTCCTTCTGCCTCCTCGTCAACACCCCCTCATAAGCTCATCCCACCACACCCCAACACACTCCTACTCTACCTTCCCACTCCACCCCATCCAATTCCTTACACCCACCACCCACCCCTACCCACCCTACCCCACCCTACCCACAGACCCCCTACCTCTACCCCACCCTCAGCCTAACCCACACTCCACCCATGCCTTCCCCACCTCCCAACACCCTCACATCACACCACACCAATACCCTCGCATCACACCACGCACACACTACAACTGACCAACTACTTTCTCCCTTTCTCCCTTCCCCATTTTCACACTACATACGTCAAGATCACCAGCATTATACCTCCCACACACAGCCCCTCTTTCCCGATCACCGTTTGTTATCTCCCCCTTTCTTAGCTCTCCTGAAATAAGAATTTCTAACTTCCGGTCAGCCATTGTTATGATCGGCCATTATTATGATTGACCGTTGACTGAACACTATTCAATTTTTTTTCTCCGTGTTTTTCTCCTTGTCTCCGTATTCTTTCTTTTGAAGAGCGTAGCTCGAAACGTCAAAGACTTTCCGTATTCCCGAGCGTCATACTAATATATACTTTTGTTATTTACACCACCTGTCCTCGTCTCTTGTTATTATTTGTATATTCTCCCATATATATATATATATATATATATATATATATATATATATATATATATATATATATATATATATATATATATATACATAAATGCACATACATATACGTATACATATATGTATATATGTATATATGTATATATGCATATATACGTACATATATATATGAATGTACGTATATCTATCTATCTATCTGTCTATTTATCTATATAATTATGCTGTAATGTAGCTGACAGACTACTCTCAGAACATTCCATGGCTGGTCAAAACTATTCTTCTTTTCCATAGCTATGTACACAGGCAGAATAGATGTTATCTGAAATACAGATCGCATTTCTGAGTTCAAATCCAACTGGAACAATCTATTTTTCTCCCTTTCGTGATCGATAAATACCATACTAATTTAGGACCCAGCCATGTTCGAATACCTTACTATATTTCTTCCAGTACTTGTTGCGATTCTGTGAGCTGACGAGATACTTTCCGGGTTTCTACCACACTTACATCTGTTAACATTTACGTGTGAGTCATGATGTGTTAAATGTTTTGCCACGGATTTCGGAACACAATGTAAAATGTCATTGGCTTAAAAACAATATTACTGTCCTACTTGCAAACTATGAGTGTGTCGCCCTTATATTTCACCAGTTGTCACATTCTGTTTATGTGTTAGACTTTATGAAAATGTAGGCTTTTAAAAAACCCATATATTTTGCAGAGTCTATGTACAAAATACATTTCTATTTTTAAAAAATGCTATAAAAGGAAGATCTAGTAAAAGATATTGTTGCCGTAAAAGGAATAGCAACAACAGAACACGTACTTCCTGATAAGTCATCAAAGTCTATTATTATAGAGAAAAATATAGGACGTCTGAATGTTTGAATGACAGAAAAGATGCAGTATTGTGTTACACTATTTAGTTCCGTTTCACTGCTTTTCAATTTTAGACGTATCTCTTGGGTCGACAAAAAACATGCATTAACAATAGGCTTAGTCGATGCAATCGTCTATATCCTGTCTATTGAAATATGTGGCTGCGTGGCAATGTAAGGAGTCACGATTATTTTAAATATATACTGAATGATTTCATACAGGTTTTCATATATTTCCTCAAATTAAAAGTGAATTTATTCGCGGAAATCGGTGATCGCTTAGATTCTATGCAAACCTCATTTTTGTAGGTTTATAATAAAATATGAGTCACATTCACAACTTTGTGGCAAGGGTAGAGCCCCCAGGCGGCGAGCTGGCAGAAACGTTAGCGCGCCGGGCGAAATGCTTAGCGGTATTTCGCCTGCCGTTTCGTTCTGAGTTCAAATTCCGCCGGGGTCGACTTTGCCTTTCATCCTTTCGGGGTCGATAAATTAAGTACCAGTTACGCACTGGAATCAATGTAATCGACTTAATCCCGTTGTCTGTCCTTGTTTGTCCCCTCTATGTTTAGCCTCTTGTAGGCAATAAAGAAATAGGAATAGAACCACCAATCTCACCCCGTAAAACTTTACACAACACCCGGGATTGTTGGTAGACAGTGAGGGCGATATCGTCAAACCAGCCGAGAGAGCAAGCAGGTTCCTGTAAGAACTACAGTGCGATGGATGATATAGTCACAGTAACACAGCTTATAGAACGAGCGAATCAATACAAGCTGCCTGTGTGCATCGCTGTCCATGACTACGAAAAAACCTTCGATGCTTGAAATCTGTGGAAATCCGAGGCGTCGAGGCACACTACATTAAACTATTCAGTGACGCGAACTCTGGATGCTATCGGCACAAGTAAGAGTTTCAGTAGAGAAAGGCGTCAAACAAGAAATACCATCTCGCCAAGGTGGCTCTTCACCACATGTTTAGAAATGGTCATCAGAGACTTAATGGATAGGCGAACATCAACGGCGAACTATCCGATTCGCAGATGATATTGTAGTCATCAATGGAACCACGGATGAGCTGCAGACCATGGCAGAAAGATGGACATCCAGAGCAAGACTTAACTTGAATCGTATGAAAACAAAATACATGCGGTGCGAAGATGCAGCACAAGGCAAAATATAGGTGGGAAGCGATGAAATCGACGAGGTAAAGGGGTACGTTACTTAGGGTACCAAAAAATATGCGTCGAGATATGGATGCTGAATCCACGAAGAGAATAAGGCAGGATGAATAGAGCTTACCTCAATAAATCTGTACATAACTCCAACAATCTTACAAACATATATACATACGTACATACATAGGTACATACATACGTACATGCTTACATACACACATACATACATATATACATACATACATACATACATATATACATACATACATGCATACATACATACATGGTGGAAGCCACTGTCACTCATGATAAAAAAGGAACACTGGTAGAACGTTCCAGTGAAAACCTCAATAAAATGTAAGCACAATAGACCTGACATAATGATTTGGGATAGAGAAATGAAACTGTGTACAAGTGTGGAAGTTAGCTGATCAACGGATGCTAATATAAAGCTGAAGATCAGTGAAAATGATAATACCTATGCTGAACTATTGAAAAATTTGTAGTTACTCTATCCACATAATAAGTTCAGGTTTATACCTGTAATTATTGGGACCTTGGGATATGTAACACAATGTCTAAATACCAATCGCGAGAAATTAGGCTTCTCAAAACCAGAAAGGAGAGGGCTGATTCAAAGACTATAGATCCAATCCATCACTGAAACTGTAAAAATCTGTAAAACTTACCAGAAGTTTATCAATTGAATATGAGCATGTTTAAATATGCAAGTATATGCATGAGAATACAAACATAAAACAAATCATACAAATCTTCACGTATGCATACATAGATGCATACGTACTTACATACATACCGTGTTGTTGATGATGAAATTTCAACGAAGAAGCCTTGGATCTAGGTTAGAAACCGTCTCCTTCTCTATTGGTTAGAAATCTTGAAATAAAACTGAATAATGACATACATACATAACCATAAGCATATATATGTATACATATGTATGTATGCATGTATGTATGTATGTATGTATGTGTGTATGTATGTATGTATGTATGTATGTATGTATACTTTTAAAATCTGGCACACCGTTTCGTTTCGCGTAATAAATTCTAGCGTGTATACATTTAATATTTTGGACGGAAGTATACTGGATGAAATACAGCCACACGCAATCATTTGTCTTCACACCAATATTGTTACGTGGTAACTCCAGTTCATCTACGTAAGTACAGTTGACGTATATAGGTTTATATGTGCTTTTAAAATCCTGGAGATTAGTGAATAAAAAATGGAAAAAAAAAATGGAATAAAATGTACTGAAACATTTATCAGTATGAAATTCTGCATAAAATTAAGAAATATGATAATAAATTTCTCATGAGAGCTTTGAAGTAACAACTACAAAAAAAAAAGAAAAGGAAAAAGAAAAAAGAAAGCTATAAAATATAAAATATAAAAGCAAAACAAAAAATATTAAAAAATTGAACAACAATTTTAAAGCATTAGATATTGAATGTAAATATAAGAATCCGAGAACTAGTATTTTTTTTTAAACCTAACATTTCTCATAGGAAATTGGATATCGATAAATATGGATTCGAAGACCTCTGTTAAAAACCATCCAATTATATGCTGCAATATTATTTCGTATTTCTAAAATAGAAGTAAGTTAGAAGAATTGGTAGAGTGCTGAACGAAATGCATATCACTTAATTTGGTGTACCTTAACGATTCGACTTTCAAACCACGCCGGAAATCGAATTTGCAATTCGTATAAGACTGGCATCTACTTTCCCTATTCCTCAAGGAGTAAATGTAAATTCTATGAAAATAAACAAAACGTAACACTGTAAGTAATGCTTAGATTTGTTTTTCTTTCTATATTTATTTGGCATTTTTGGCGAAATACAGACACACTAATATAGATATGTGTGTGTGAAACTGTGTGTATACATACACATATACATATATACATTCATATAAATATATTCATAAGCACTCCTGTGCGTGTGTGTGTGTATA